>NW_020687503.1:0-18614 GCF_002925995.2 Terrapene triunguis | reverse complement strand
AGCTGGGCCATGCCCCAATCAGTGCCCAGCTGGCCCTATAAAGCCTGGGAGCCAGGAGCAAGGACACAGTCTCTCTCTGCATTCAGAGAGAGAAGGGCCTGGCTGCAGGGAGCTAGAGACAGAGTACCTGAGTGGAGCAGGGCTGGGGACAGGCTGAGGAGCTGGGGAGCTCCAGTCTGGAAAGCCCCAGGCTGTGGCCTAGAAGAAGGCCAAGGGGTACTGAGGATTGCAGAGGGCAGCCCAGGGGTAGGCCAAGGCAGCAGGTCCAAACCCAACCTTGCCAGTGATGAATAGGCTGATACTGCAGTCTGCCCCAGGGTGTGGGGCTAGACGGGGATGACTGGCAGTAGCCTTATACTGAGGGGAGGTGGGAATAGTGGGTGGGGGTTCCCCAGGGAGGGGAGACCCTAAGACTGAGGGGTTACTGCCAGGGGGCAGCACCCAGTTAAAGGGGCACCAGGGTCCTGGGAGGGACACGTGGGCCAGAGGACAGGCGGATCACTGGCCTGCAGAGGGCGCTCCGGAGCTGGAACGAGCTAATTCCTGGAAGTCACCAGCAGGAGGCACCGCCGGCTAAGTCCGCTCCTCTACACTTGCCCATTTCCCAACTAGTTAGGCTCTGTCCCCTCAAGCTGTTTCTTTGCTAGGCTTGTGCATTTCAGACTTACAATACGACACATTACCTAGAAGGAAAGCAGTTTCCTCATATAACTCACCTGAAATAGGAATTTTACTTTTGGAAGAGTGAAGTGCACTTACTGTAAAAGGAAACATCTGCAATTATGTGAATAATGATGCAGAAGGGAGTGTGAAATGCACACAACAGAGAGGGCACTGGCTTAAGTGACTACTTTATAACTATTCACTCTTTAAAAATAAAAACAATGAAAAGAACAGAGAGGGAGGGAAGGAACAATCCAGCAATCAAGTTGAAGATGCCATGGGTCTTCAGAGTATGGCTTGAATAGAGAACAGTGGACCAACTGACTACTCTCTGAGCATGAGACTATGGAGTAGGCCATCCAACCAACAACCCCCATCTTCCTCTCCTCAAGAGAGCACCACAACTCTGGTAGAAGAAAGTTGGGCCTGTTAGAGGAGCCAGCAATAGCATATCCAACTGAAGCAGGAGCAGCAGAGAGAATTTTAGCTGATCAGTCATAGATGGCAGTAGGATAACTATTTAGGGCCATATTCATTTCTTTTTTAACTCCATTGACTTCAGCTGAGTTATAGAAGGGATGAATTTGGCCTCTACAATCTCTCTTGTGGGGCAAGGCCAGTATTCAGAGGGCATATTCTGCCCTTACTGTGGCAAAGGAATTTACTAGGAAGAAAGAGGACTGATTTCTCTTGAGAATGTCTATTTGCATCTTGCTTTGAAAATAACTTACCTTGTGATCACAAATGCAATCAATAGCAAGATGCACCCTGACTGAAGCCGTCCCTCCATATTATTCAGTGCATACATCTTACACTTCAAAAGAAGTTGTTGATTTAATGTGGCACAGATGATCTTAATTCTATCATTTGCTAACTTTAGAATGCTTGATTATGCAACTTTAATAATGTTCTCTTAACATAGTTTTTATATGTGATATATATGAAGTTCCTACTGCAGTCTTTGAGATTCTGGGGAACAAAATGGTTTTAAATGGCTGACATGTTTAATGTGCATCCACAATCAACTTATGTCCATCCATTCCCTCACGCTCTCATCCGACACATCCTACTAGGCACAATATCTGAAGCCAACAAACTACATCTCAAGGAGACAGCCCTTAAGTACTGGGCAATGATGGGATGGAGCAGCACCACATTTTGGGACTCTGGCTATGTTAAGAAACCTGGGTTGTCAGCCAAACTCAGAAGTGAAGTACCCAAGTAACTAAAAACTGAAGTACACAAGGATTTGGGTTGGTACTTAGCGGTAGAAATGACCTGAGGTTGGACATGCAGGGAGAGAAAGTCAGTGGGCAAATGTTAGTTTTTCAATAAAAAGACCATTACAAAACATAATGGGGGTTAAAAACAAAACATGTACATTAATATCAGTCATCCATATAAATAGGCAATGACTTAAAATAATCAAAATAATATACAAAATGAGAAACTAGACAAGTGCTAATGTTCATTTGAAGACAAAGGTCATAATAAATACACATTTAAAAGAGAAAACTAAGTAAACATAACAGACACAAAGCTATAACGTAGGAGACTACTTCCATTAATAAACTTAAAATACAGCACATCTACAGCATTGGGGCCATTCATTGCCCTGGTCGCTTTGGCCTCAAACCTGAAATCAGATCCACACAGGCAAACTCAATTGCAGGACTGAGGCCTTTGCAATTATTTTCCATCCTTTTCACTCATCCTCTCCCCCTATTTTTTGGAGCAGGGATTGTCTTCCTATTTGTTTTTACAGCCCCTAGCATAATGTGGCCCTGATCCTAAGAAGGACCTTTCAGTGCTACTACAATATAGATAGAGAGATCAATAAATACAATTAAACCCTACTACCAAGACTTTAATATGTAAAATTCTAATGGTATAATTTCATAGTCATAGAATCATAGAATAGTAGGACTGGAAGGGACCTCAAGAGGTTATCTAGTCCAGTCCCTTGCACTCAAGGCAGGGCTAAGTATTATCTAGACCACCCCTGACAGGTGTTTGTCCAACCTGCTCTTAAAAATTTTCAATGATGGAGATTCCACAACCTCCCTAGGCAATTTATTCCAGTGCTTAATTATCTTGACAGTTAGGAAGTGTTTCCTAATGTCCAACCTAAACAACCCTTGCTGCAATTTAAGTCCATTGCTTCTTGTCCTATCCTCAGAGGTTAAAGAGAACAATTTTTCTCCTCTTTGTAACAACCTTTTATGTACTTGAAAACTGTTAGGTCCCCCTCAGACTTCTCTTCTCCAGACTACGCAAACCTATTTCCCCCCCCATGTTTTTATCTTCTACGTGTTTGCAAATTGATTGCTTAATTATTTGCTTTATTCTTTTTCCTGGTACTGAAATTAAGGTGACTTGTCTGTAATTTCATGGGTTATCCTTATTCCTCTTTTATAGATTGGCACTATATTTGCCCTTTTCCAGTCCTCTGGAATCTCTCCCGTCTTCCATGACTTTTAGAAGATAATCGCCAATTGTTCAGATATCTCCTCAGTCAGCTCCTTGAGTATTCTAGGGTGTATTTCATCAGGACCAGGTGACCTGAAGCTATCTAACGTGCCTAAGTAATTTTTAACTTGTTCTTTCCCTATTTTAGCCTCTGATCCTACCTCATTTTCACTGGTATTCAATAAGTTAGAGGTCCAATTGTTACTAAAGTTTTTGGTGAAAACTGAAACAAAAAAGTCTTAGCACTTCTGCCATTTCCACATTTTCTGTTATTGTTTTTATTGCTAATCTTTCTAGTCTGACTGATTATACCATTAAAATACCATTACTATGCTTGATTAAAAAAAAAAAAACAACCCAAACAAAAAAACAACTAAGTCCTAGAAAAAAACCCATTACTGTGTCATTGCAATGGCAGAAAGATTCTAGCATACATGTAATGGGATCTTGGTTATACATAAAAAGACCTTCTGATGATGCCATTATACTGCGAGATTACAATGGCTAAACAAATTCAATGGAAATTTGTGAAGACTACGTTTTGTCACTGAAATTAAACAAGACTGCTGAACAGAATTTCTACTACTGTTAACCTATTTTCTCTTCATTTTGCTATCAGATTGTTCACTGAGGTAACTTCATAAAATACACTTCTCATGTTTGTGAGGGTCCCAAGTGAGCCAGCAATCACATTTCCTACACTTAAATACAGCATTAACAATCAATACAGCACAGTGAGCATAAGCAACAGAAAAGGACCTGAACTGACTGGTCAATTTCAGTTCAGAAAGATTCAAATAGAAGGCTCAACATTTTCTTAAGAACAAAAATATCAGCTGAATATCAGAGGAATTTGCAGCACTCACAATGCGACATAATACTGGGAAGGTTATTTACCCAATATAAATTTAATATGGAAATAAATATTTGGTTCATGTGCATCACCCTTGCCAAGTATTTCTGGTGTGTAGGTCAATGAGAACCTGTTACATTGTTTTGGGGAAGAATTCCAGTGAAAATGTACAGCAGGTGGCCTAGTCCTTCCCTCCTCCCCTAAGATGTGACATATAGACACGCCGTTCTGTATCAGAAAGAGGTTAATTGTTGATGGTAGTTTCTTTAGGAACCTGATTGGCCAATAGGCCACCCAGGGTATGTCTACAAGGCAGTTGGGAGTGAGTCCTCCAGCCTGGATAGACAAACTCATACTAGCTTCTCTGGAGTTAGCATGCTAAAAATAACATTATGGTCATTGTGGCTCCAGCAGACACTTGGGCTAGCCACTTGAGCTCAGGCCCAGGGAGCTGGATGGGCTTAAGACCGCAAGCTGCCACCCACACAGCAATGTCCACACTGCTTTTTTTTAAGCACACTAGTGCAAGAGGAACTAGCATGTCTCTATTTTCCCTGGGCTCACTCCCAGCTGCAGTGTAGGCATAACCCAAGCTTCTTTAGGTTCCTTCATTCATGTTCTATCGCCATTTCAAACTGGCAGTGTCCCATTGTCATGGAATATGATAAAATGCGAGATGCCACATGCCATGCCATGTATAATAATCTGGTAAGAAACATCACATCATAGCTGTATTTAATAATCTTGCACGGTTTCAATATAAGGGCCCAATCCTCCAGGGTGCAGAGAACTCACAATCATCACTCACTGAAGACCGTGAAGGCATTCAGCTCTTCACAGGAGGATTGAGCTTGAAGTTATTGATTCTTGTAACTACTTGTGAGGTTCCAGATTGTGACCCACTTCTAATTTTGAAGACAAAGTACTGGCAACAACTTTTATTTAAATAAAATAAAAGTTGTTTGTTGAAGGAAGAAACATGTCTTAACTCAAAAATACTATATGGGACTAGGATACTGATGCCAGCTCTGATCAAATCTGTAGATTTAGCTGAAAACTGATAAAACTTCACAGGCCAATTCACTTGTGTACTAGCAGAAGATCAAAAGAGACTGTGTGAATGCGTTTGGTGTTTAAAGTTCATATAATGAATGAGATTTTTTTCACTTATCTGTATCTTGTTAATATAGTGCATTGTATATGACCCCAATATCTAAGTAACCCTCCAAACATGAAAGAAGCCTTGTGTAATGCAAATGAAGGACTCTTATCAGAAAGGTAATGCATTTTGGGCACTTCAAAGTGAGTGGTCACTGCTTAGGGCATTCAGAGTTCAAAGTCTCTAAAAGCATCCATCTCTCTTGGCCATCAAAGAAGAAACCACTGGATAGCTGTTCTGTCAGATTGTTCTAAGAGAATGAATATAAATATGGATACCAAAGAAAACCCTTCAACTCCAGACTGTCTGGATTCTAACAGGGCAGAATAACTGAATGAGAAGATGGAGATCACCAGTTATTCTGCGTAGCCCTGAAAGACGTTTTGGAAACAGGCAGATTACTACATCTCTGCTACCATTTGGAACTATACGCCATGCCTCACCTGTACAGATATTTTGCCTGTTTTAACTTCTCAATAACTCTCGTTTCTTTTTCTTAGCTATTAAACCATTAGTTAGTTTACTACAGAATTGGCTACCAGCGTTGTCTTTGGTGTGAGATCTAGGATGCAATTCGACCTGGGTGAGTGACTGGTCTCTTGAGACTACGTGCAACCTGGAATATTTGTGATTTTTGGTGTGACTATTTTCCACATAGGCCAGCCTGCCTGGGTGGCAAGATAGACAGAAGTGTCTAAGGGGACTGTCTGTGAATCCATTATTAGACTATTGCAGTACTTTGGGAGTTCACATTTGATACCAGGTTGGTGAAATCTAATTATAGAACATACCACCAGTTTGGGGTGTCTGCCCTGTTTTTGACAGTCTGCTCAGAGGTAGGCACTCATGGTCATGAGTCACTCCAGACAGCGTGACAGGGACATTAATACAAAACTGCCACCATATAATAGGCTTCTTTCTCTCACTATGAATGTGCAGGTCCTTTCAGCTACAGATGTATCAGCCTTTGTGCAGTAACCATGGCTTAGATTCTCAAAGGTAGGCACCTATCTCCCGTTCAAATGAATGACAGTGAGGCACTTTGATACCATGGAGAATCTGGGCCCAAAAGCATAGAATTACATGTACACTTGTCAGTTTTGATGGATAGCATCTGATTCCCATTAGTCAGTAGCTGAGAGTTTACATCCATTTTACAGACTCCCACTAAGCTTGCCATTGTGGTATCCAGAAATATTATCTGCTAAAGGACATTCAGATTCTTTACAAATAAATGGGAGCTTCTTTTGTGTTTTATTTTTATCCAGCTGCAGCCCTTTCCACAGGAAAAAACATCAAAGACCCCTTACTAGTTTGCTGTTATGTTCAGAATAATTCCCAGAACTCAGTGATATTTTTGTATCTGCATCCAAACCCCTTTGAATTATTTGCAGGAGATATTGCTTTAAACTATCTGATCACTAATCTTGGTTCCAACTACAATAATTCCTAGTAATGATAACAGATGATCTGTCTGTGATTGTACATATGCCAAGCTTACTTCTTCCACACTTACATGGGAGTAGTTCTCACTGGGATCTAAAGGGGTTACACGCATAACTGAGGGCAGAATTGAGGCCTCTAGATGCAACATAAACATGTTCAGTGGCACTAAATAAACCCTAGCCTTCCAATGTGTATACAGATTAAAGTTCTGAGGTGCAATCCTTGCTCTACTGAATTCAAAGGCAAAACTCCCATTGATATCAGTGGGGATAAGATTTCACCTTTAATTGGTTCATATAGAAGCAAAATACTGATGCTGAAAGAACTTCTTTATGTTTGTTTACATCTGCAGTCATTTGTCTAAGGATTCCTTCACTAATAATTGTACATTCTTTCTAGAGTTGGCATTGTTTAGTATATACATACTGTATACATTCCATCAATAGCAGCTTATATGAGGTTTTCTAAGCCACCCAACAGACTATGCTAATATTAAATATAAAACAATCCTTAATTCTGGAAATAGTTTACCTAAAGTATATACTGTGCTGATACTACCACCTAGATACCATTATTAGTCTTTCATTTGTCTGAATGGGTTGGAACATCCAAAAGGTATCAAAATTCAGACTACAAATGAAGTTACTTTGGATGATATGCTAGCAGAGCTAAACCTGATTTTGACATCTGCTTTCACAATTACTTAGTATTTTTTCCTCTTGCCATTGTACTGATCTAACTTTCTAAACAGAAACTTTCTCCCAAGTGCATCCCAGACATGACATCTGGTATGAGTCATACACTCATTTAAAAGTGACAATTACAGAAAAACACTACAGAAATGAAGAGAAGCACTTCTGAGCATATTTTTTGGGAAAGAACATGTCAAAATGCTGCTCTGTAACCATAATAATCCAGCAGTGTAGTTCTTTGCAGGTTAGTAATCAGTAATTCAGACAAAGAATTAAAATAAAATCTCTTGGAGATCACAGATTTAAGATTTCAGCCTCAAGACGACATTATGTTCAGTTAACTTATTCCAAGCTCTGGAATGGACATGGAAACGCATTTCCACTGCAGCAGATTCCGAGAAAAGAAACTACATCCACCCATTTTTGGCTCAGCTGAAGTTGCCCATTTGCCAGACAATTATCTCAAACCAAGATTAAATAAAAGAAGCAGGAGCCAGCATTTAGGGCGACATATTAACTACCATCTGATTGATTAGCCAGGACAACTGGCATTAAGCCTCCTTTCTTCTGAGCTCTGGGAAATAGAAAATTTTTCATAGTTTGTACTATTTGTTCATATAATTAGCTATTCATTTTTTAGAAATAAACACAGTGGGTTTGAAATATATTCCTAGAACATTAATAAGGGTAGATAAAGTGGAGAGTTCTGTATATAATTTATAATTATAGCTTAATGTCAAATACCTACTCAGGGGTTGCTCTGTATCAATAGTAGATAAGTATCATTGAACCAAACAAAAACCTACGTTAAATATCAGTGATTTAACATTTCCCCCACTGTTCATTAGAGAATAAGGGGACTAAATGGGTGCTAACTTCACTCCAAGAGGTATTGAGGCATGGTGTGGACATGCCCTACAATCTAAAGAGAATTCTTCCCAGGAATGTGCTCATTTTTTTGTACTGTTCTTGTGGAATTTTGAACAACGTGCTCTGCTTAGCTGGCTTTAAGTGTTAAAGAATGTCTCTGGTTTAAAAAAAAAAAAAATCAGATTCCAAGGCCAGAAGGGACCATTGTGATCATGTAGTCTAACCTTCTGTATAAAACAGGCCATAGAACTTCCCCCAAAGAATTCCTAGAGCAGATCTTTTAGAAAAATATCCACTGCTGATTTGAAAATGGTCAGTAATGAAAAATCCACCACAATCCTTGATTAATTACTAGGGCTGTCAAGTGATTAAAACAATTAATTGTGATTAATCGCACCATTAAACAATAATAGAATGCCACTTATTTAAATATTTTTGGATGTTTTCTACATTTTCAAATATATTGATTTCACTTGCAACACAGAATACGAAGTGTATAGTGCTCACGTGATATTTATTTTTTATTACAAATCTTTGCACTGTAATAAACAAAAGGAATAGTATTTTTCAATTCACCTAATACAAGTACTATAGTGCAATCTCTTTATCATGAAAGTTGAACTTACAACTATAGAATTATGTACAAAAAACCTGCATTCAAAAATAAAACAAAGTCCACTCAGTCCTATTTCTTGTTCAGCCAATCGCTCAGACAAACAAGTTTGTTTACATTTGCAGGAAATAATGCTGCCTGCTTCTTGTTTAAAATGTCACCTGAAAGTGAGAACAGGTTTTTGCATGGCATTGTTGTAGCCAGCGTTGCAAGATATTTACATGCCAGATGCGCTAAAGATTCACATGTCCCTTCATGCTTCAACCACCATTCCAGAGGACATGTGTCCATGCTGATGATGGATTCTGTTCAATAACAATCCAAAGCAGTGCCAACAGACGCATGTCTATTTTCGTCATCTGAGTCAGATGCCACCAGCCGAAGGTTGATTTTCTTTTTTAGTTGTTCGGGTTCTGCAATTTCCACATCGGAGTGTTGCTCTTTTAAGACTTCTGAAAGCAAACTCCACACCTCATCCCTCTCAGATGTTGGAAGGCACTTCAGACTCTTAAACCTTGGTGTCGAGTGCTGTAGCTATCTTTAGAAATCTCACATTGGTACCTTTTTTGTGTTTTGTCAAATCTGCAGTGAAAGTGTTCTTAAAATGAACAACATGCATGTTTGTCTTAGTGATTGGCTGAACAAGAAGTAGGACTGAGTGGACTTGTAGTTTCTAAAGTTTTACATTGTTTGATTTTTTGAATGCAGTCATATAACAAAAATATTCTACATTTGTAAGTTGCACTTTCACAATAAAGAGATTGCACTACAGTACTTGTATGAGGTGAATTGAAAAATACTATTTCTTTTATCATTTTACAGTGCAAATAATAAAATAAAGTGAGCACTGTACACTTTGTATTCTGTGTTGTAATTGAAATCAATATATTTGAAAATGTAGAAAAACATCCAAAATATTTAATAAATTTCAATTGATAGTCTATTGTTTAACAGTGCGATTAAAACTGCGATTAATCACAATTAATTTTTTTTAATCAGGATTAATTTTTTTGAGTTAATCATGTAGTTAAGCTGAATAATCAAGAGCCCTATAAATTACCCTCACTGTTAAAAATATACACCTTATTTCCATTCTGAATGAGTTTAAAAAAAATAAAAAAATGGGGGTTCTTTTTCTTTGCATTCTGGTTTCTGAGCCTTTATAACAGAGTAAAATTTTCTCCACAACCAAGAGGGCTAGAAACTTACTTAAGAAAAAAAAGAAAAGAAACAAAGCTGAGATTCTCACATAATCCATTAACTCCTGGAACTGGAGCTACTATATCAAATGTCACAAGACTCATGGTAAGATCAAGAGAGCTGACAATACTATATGAGTAATGGGCAAGTTGTAACCTATGTCTGAGAGGCATGTTGATCAGGATGCTGATGCTGGCTGTACTGAGCAGCTTCTACCGCAGTTTCTAAGGCTGTGTCTTTTCTGCACACCTTACAACGGCACAGCCACGCTCCTGCAGCCGCGCCATTGTAAGCGGTGCAGTATAGCCACTCTGCCGGCAACAAAATAAAACCACCCCGCAATGAGGGGCGGTAGCTTCGTTGTCCAGAGTGGGTCTCTCGCTGATGAAGTGCTGTCCACACTGGTGCTATTCGTCATTAAAACTTTTGTCGTTCAGCGATGTGTTTTTTTCACACCCCTGAGCGACAAAAGTTATAACGACGAAAGCGCAGTGTAGACAAAGCCTCAGTGATACGGGGAGAGAAAAGCACCTGGGAACAGACAAGGAAGAAGGCTGGGCTAGCTTCCCAGATGCCCTCCTATTGTCCCCACCTCTCTCTCTTTGCAAAGTAAAGTGAGGACTATAAGTAGTCCTAAGGATTCCTTCCCACTCCAGAGCAGAGCAAAGGAACCACAGCCAGGCTATAAACAGATGAAGAATTGGAGTTCCTTCTTGTTTCCAGAACAAAGCAAAGCTTGTGAGCAAGCTGCTAGCAAAGACGGTCTTTGGAGTTCCTTTTCTCCCCTCCAAACAAGCAAGGCTTGGAAGCAGGCTGCTTCAAAAACAGTCTCTGGTGTTTTCACTGCTCTTCAGATTAAAGCCTTTCCAGACAAGCTATACATCAAGCATTATTACTTGTTATAGTTAGTAGTGTTTTCCTCTTAAGGAACACATTTTCCCCAGTCCAGCCACAGAGGACTGCTTTCCTACTCTCAGTAGCTGCCAACAACTAGCTTCCCTTCCCAGGCCACTTTTAACCCTTGACTTCCCACTCTGAACCCCCTTGGCACTCTCTCACCCATCCACGATCTAGACAGTCCCTGTCCCCTGTCAAGTAATACACCCCATCATGAAGACCATATCAGTGTGCATGAGAGTGGGAATGTTTGATAAACTGAATACAAATCTTGGTTCTAAATATAACTCAAAAGGAAACCAATGACTACTTTTAGGTTTACTAATATGGTATCCTGAAAACATTCAACACATCACCAAATGAGTGGCCCCTTCATGGCCCTATGCACCATGCAGAGTATGCACGTTCCCCTGGTGTTTCAGTGTTGCAGTAAACCAGTTAGGTCCAGAGGGCTCACCAACCAGAGAAACCAAAGGGTTAAATCCTCTGCCTTCAACTTCCACCCTCCCCTCAAAAAAAAAGGGGGGGGGCATTTATATTTTTAAACTTGGATATCTCTGCTGTTCCATCAATCAGACAACAGAAAGTATTAGTAGTATGGTTTGAGCATCGTTTTTTTCTCAGAATCCAACCTATCTTTATAGTTTCACCAGTAAAACCTCACAAAGAACAAACGAAGAGAACCCTGCAAGAACAAAAGTAATGAAGGCAGTAGCTCAGCCCCAGAGTGGGGGTTATCCACTTTATTGCACTGACTGCAGCATGGATGATTACATGCCTTGTGGGCAGGTGGTACGTGTGTGCATTCGGTGCAATTTTCCAGCATTCCACTGCCGGGCCAGTTGGACAGGCAGAACTGCGGAGCCCCAATGTGTGGATGTGTAAGGCCCCACAGGTCTAGAATCCAGGCCACCAGCACTGGCAGGCAGTTGGCATCTCTATTCTGCCGCCCAGTGGCAGCTGTAACCAGCGTGGATCTCCTGTAGCTACCACAACCATTCCTGCTCCTTGCTGCTGAACTCCTGGCTTCGAACTCGGCTTGATTTGGACTTCGCCTCCTGACTCCGATCCTGAAACTTGACTCAGACTCTGACCCGTTGTATTGACCCTGGCCTGGAACCTGACTACGCATTCCTCTGCTACTCCCCACCTGAGGCTTGCTGCTGCTGTGACCTTTGATCCCGAATGCCGTTGTTGGGATCCTGACAGACTGAAATGGTGTTCCGAGGAGGGATTTAGTTTATTAGGAACTGGGAGCCTTTTGGGGAAAGGAGTGGCCTATTCAGGAAGGATGGGCTCCTCCTAAACCAAAATGGAACTAGACTACTGGCATGTAAAATGAAAGAGTTTTTAAACTAAGGGCTGGGGGAAAGCTGACAGGTGCAGAGGAGCACAAATTCTGGACAGACACATCCCTTAAGGGAATATTGATGAAAGGGGATACTCTAGATCCAGATAAAAAGGAAAGTTGATAAAGTACAGGCAGGAACTGAAGAGAAACAGTCAAGTGAAAAAGAACACCATTCAATCACATGATGGCAGACAATGAAATATTGACACATTTTATAAGTGCTTGTATACAAATGCAAGAAGTCTAAATAATTAGCGGGGTGAACTTGAGTAGCTAGTATTAAACAAGGATATTGATATAATAGTCATCACAGAAACTTGGTGGAATGGGACATGATAATTCAGGGTACAAAATATATGGGAATGACAGTAGGTCAGGGGTTCTCAAACTGGGGGTCGGGACCCTTCAGGGGGTCGCGAGATTATTACATGGGGGGTCGCGAGCTGCCAGCCTCCACCCCAAACCCTGCTTTGCCTCCAGCATTTATAATGGTGTTAAATATATAAAAAAGTGTTTTTAATTTATAAGGGGGGGTCGCACTCAGAGGCTTGCTATGTGACAGGGGTCACCAGTACAAAACTTTGAGAACCACTGCAGTAGGTGGTGCTGATGGGGGAGTGGTACTATATGTGAAAGAAAGCATAGAGTCAAATATAGTGAAAATCTTAAATGAATCAAACAACACCTAGAATCTCTATGGATGGAAATTCCATGCTTGATTAATAAGTGTATGGAAGTAGGAATATACTACCGACCACCTGACCAGGATGGCGATGGTGATTGTGAAATGCTCAGGAAGATTAGAGAGGCTA
Organism: Terrapene triunguis; assembly: GCF_002925995.2. Taxonomy (NCBI): domain Eukaryota; kingdom Metazoa; phylum Chordata; order Testudines; family Emydidae; genus Terrapene; species Terrapene triunguis. The sequence continues at coordinate 5,589 of NW_020687503.1, read as the reverse complement.
TAAAAACAGAAAAGCCAATAATAATGGGGGATTTCAACGATCCTGAGATTGACTGGGAACATGTCACTTCAGGACAAGATGCAGAGATAAAATTTCTAGCCACCATTAATGACTGCTTCTTGGAACAGCTAGTCCTGGAGCCCACAAGAGGAGAGGCAATTCTTGATTTAGTCCTAAGTGGAGCACAGGATCTGGTCCAAGATGTGAATATAGCTGAACCACTCAGTAATAGCAACCATAATGTAATTAAATTTAACATCCTTGTAGGAGGGGAAAAATACCAAATAATCCCACCACAGTAGCATTTAACTTGCCACCCCTGTTTAGGCAAGCCTAAAAAGAATTTGAAGCAACTAGCAAAAGACACAAACTAACAGAATTTCTTTTTTAAGTACATCAGAAGCAGAAAGCCAGACAAACAAATGATCAGTTGGGCTGCTGGGTGATCAAAGTGCTAAAGGAGCACTCAAGGAAGACAAGGCCATTGTGGAGAAGCTAAACCAATTCTTTGCATTAGTCTTCACTGCAGAGGATGTGAGAATTTCCTACATCTGAGCCATTCTATTTAGGTGACAAATCTTAGGAAATGTCCCAGACTGACTGTCAATAGAGACGGCTTTGGAACAAACTGATAAATTAAACAATAGCAAGTCACCAGGACCAGATGATATTCACCCAGGAGTTCTGAAGGAACTCAAATATGGCTCTTAAGTAAACTAAGCAGTCATGGAATAAGAGGGAAAGTCCTCTCATGGATCAGTAACTGGTTGACAGGAATAAATGTTCACTTTTCAGAATGGAGAGAAGTAAATAGTGCTGTCCCCCAGGGATCTGTACTGGGACCAGTGCTATAAAACAGATTAATAAATTATCTGGAAAAAGGGATAAACAGTGAGGTGGCAAAATTTGCAGATGATTAAGGCTCTGCTTGAATTATGGGATGATTGTCAAATAATTGCAGCTGAGTTGCAGACAAGACGTGGAAAATTGCAGAAAAGTGATAATGGACCTTTATTAATTGCAGTAATTTGGAAAAGCCAGAGAAGACCTATTTGTTTGAGAAAATTTTGCTCAAGTATTAATGTTACGCTTGCTAATTTTTTTTTTTGATAACCAGACATTTTGCTGCAACTAAATTATAGTCATTAATGTGCGGGGCTGACAGCAGGAGCCCTGCTGTGCATGGGGCTGACAGCCCAAATCCCAGCTGCTATCAACTAGGATAAAAGGGATTTTACTGTACTAATGGGGGGAAAATGTCTGTTGCAAACCTCAAAATGTATGCAAAATTGTGGACTGTGCAAAGTAAGCTAATAAAAATCAAAATTGCAGTGGAAGTTTAATATTGCAGGATTCGCAATTTCTGCAATGTTGCAAATTAAGTGGGGCCTTACAGATGATACGAAATAACTCAAGATAGTTAAATCCAAAGCAGACTTCAGAGAGTTACAAAGGGATCTCACAAAACTGGATGACTGGGCAACAGAATGGCAGATGAAATTCATTGTTACTAAATGAAAAAAGTAATGCATATTGGAAAACATAATCCCAAATATACATACAAAACAATGGGGTCTAAATTAGCTGTTAACACTCAAGAAAGATCTTAAAGTCATTGTGGATAGTTCTCTGAAAACATGAAATGTGCAGCAGCAGTCAAAAAAGCTAACAATGTTAGAAACCATTAGGAAAAGGATAGATAATAAGACAGAAAATATGCCACTACATACATCTAGCACCCGCACACCTTGAATACTACATGCAGTTCTGTTTGCCCCATGTCAAAAAATTAGAATTGGAAAAGGTACAGAGAAGGGCAACAAAAATGATTAAGAGTATGGAACAGCTACCCTATGAGAAGAGATTAAAAAGATGGACTGTTCAGCTTGGAAAAGAGACGAGTAAAGGGGATATGATAGAGGTCTATACAATTATGAGAAAGAGTTATTTACCCCTTTACATAACACATGAAACAGGGGTCACCCAATGAAATTAATAGACAGCAGGTTTAAAACAAAAGAAAGGAAATACTTCTTCATACAATGCATAGTCAACTTGTGGTACTCATTGCCGGGGGACGTTGTGAAAGCCAAAAGTATAACCAAATTCAAAAAAGAATTAGATAAGTTCACAGAGGACAGATCCCTCAATAGCAATTAGCCAAGATGGTCAGGGATGCAACTGCATGCTCGGGGCGTCCCTAAACCTCTGATTGCCAGATGCTGGGACTGGACGACAGGGGATGGATCACTTGATATTTTCCCTGGTTTGTTCATTCCCTTTGAAGCCTCTGGCATTGATAACAGTCTGAAGACAGGATACTGGGCTAGATGGACCATTGATCTGACCCAGTATGGCCATTCTTATGTGGAACTCAGACAAGGAAACTAGAATTCCATGGTCACTTCTCAAGTCTGATTCTTCTACAATAGTTATTAGGTAGTGATTCCCCTAAAGCCATTAACCTAGTTTACATTAATATGAAACCCTTATAAGATATGATTAGCTACATATTCTAAATGTTTGCACTGGAAAGAGTGTCTATAGCAGTGGTCCCCAAACTTGTCAGGGTTGCGCCCCCCCCCATTACCCCTATCCCTGCCCCCCTGATGGGGATCCAGGCTAGGATCAGGGTCACAGCTCCTGGGGGGGAAAGGGGGGCCAACAGAGGTAAGGGGGCTGAGGCTGGGGCTGCATCTGGGGGTGAATCTGGGGTCAGGACCGGGAATGGAGCTTTGGCCAGAGGCCGAGGCTGGGGGTGGGGACAGTGCCATGGCTGGGGGCCAGAGCAGAGCTCGGAGCGGAGCGGAGCTGAGCTGGGTGGTGCTTCCTCCCCGCTCCCCATGGGGCCTGCACCTCCCCGAACATTCCTCCGTGCCCCTCTAGAGGGGCGTGCCCCACAGTTTGGGGACCTCTGGTCTATAGATACGTCTATACTGGAAAGATATATACTGCTGTTGCAATGAGTTAACCTCGCTGGTGTGAGAGAGTTATAAAAGTTAGCTCTGTAGTGGAAACAAGCCCAAAGATTCATTAATGATGGCTCATTATTCTTACAAAATGTTCTGTAGTACATTTACTTATACAGCATAAGATATCATTAATTAAAACTAAACTACACTCCTCAGAATAAATGAAGTACATTTTGTGAAGCAATGTAATTATGTTTTTAATAGCATTTGTTTGCTTAATTTGCAGAGCTCAGTTATCCTCAGCAGGACTCCCAGTCATTAATTAACAAGGTTTCACTGAATTCTGTCTCTCTCTGCACCTCTTTATTGACATCATTCTTCCCTTACTCATATTTTCATCTTTACTTTTCCTCTCATTCTCTTCCTTAAGTTCTTGCACTTGCTCCCTGCCATGAATGCATAGGAATGGACATTACTGTGGAACATAGGTACCTTAGCAGTAGCTTCATAAGATACTGTATCATAGTGTCACCTTTGGATCCTTAAGCTTTTTCTCATCCATGGACAATAGGTGTTTCCTATACATCCTTAGGACGGCAGCTCTTAAAATTACACACCTTGTGGGCATGAACTCCTTGATCCACACTAATCTGAATTCATTTCTCAAGTAGTATTTTGTATTAATTAGGAACACAAAAGCAGGAATTCTTTTTAGTATTTTTGCTGCTCCTTTGTACACAGACTTTCTGTTTGCAACCTGGGTTACCTTAACTAACTTTATGTTGATGGCAATGCTATACATCTCCCCCCCTTCATATCAGGCACTGATCACATTGTGTGTGCCCAAACAGTGTTGGCCATTGACTACTGTTGTCAGTAAATATAAAAGTTCAGAAAATTGTTGCTAATTACAAAATTTTGCTGGTTTTGCACCTACACTGAAAATTAAAATTCAGTCTCTCAACTGCCACTGCATCTATTATCATAATTAACAGGTTTAATACCTGGAGGTTTTCAAACAAACTGGGATAATGATAGGATTTGAGATTAACAAAATGGTAGTTTATTTGCTAACACTTGGTTTTTACAGGGTACAAATGGCTGATGTTAGTCCAACATTTTTATGCAGTTACTTGAGTCTTTATTTGTTGCTAATCACTTGATTACACTGAGCCATTGTATTGTACTATATTTTATTTTTATATTTATTATAATAATTTTTTACATGTATATAGTGCCATTCATCCGAAAACCTTTTACACAATTAGGGCCTTATTTTTCACTGCCTTGCACATTGCATAAATTATTCACACCTAGCCAAAGTGGGTTTAAAATGCTACCAAATCAGAATTCAGCCTTCAGTTACATTGATGGTAACAGCTCACACCCAAGGTAAAAAGCACTGGACAATCAGACTTTTCAACTGATATAAAAGCTACATATAGGTATAAATTCACCAAGTACTGAAATGCAACAATCTCTTTAGTGAAAATAGCAGATGCTTAACAGTGCACAACACTGCACTATGTTTAGGACAGGAAATGAAGAATACACTGCCTAAACAAAACTACAAAAGATGTTTAAGACTGATAGCCAGTAATGGTCTGAATTAGCTACAATCAGTTGATAGCAGAAATATAGCTATATATCTAATAGTTAGGAAATAACTAATGAGAGGATGTAATGCTAGTGATTGTTATGCTGGAAGGTGTTAATGGTTGTCATCAAGTAAGTCTTTGATCTACAGACAATCACAGACCAGGTTAAAGCTGATGGGCATGCTAAACACCCTTCTTTCCGACTAAATGGAAGAAGCAATTAAGTCCATTTTGGAGTGAGATAGCTGGAAACTGTGGAAGTCACCATTCAAGGCAATGGGCTGCATGACAAGGCCTGATAAGCTGCCACATCATGTTGGTTGAGGGTTTCCCTGGGTGAAAATGCAAGGACTAGGGGCTGGTTTGGCAAGCTGTGTGTGTATTAGAGGAAGAGAAGCTGGAAGACAGTGAGAGAAACAAGTATCAGGGGGTAGCCGTGTTAGTCTGTATCTACAAAAACAACAAGGAGTCTGGTGGCACCTTAAAGACTAACAGATTTATTTGAGCATGAGCTTTCGTGAGTAAAAACCTCACTTCTTCGGATGCATAGAGTGAAAGTTACAGATGCAGGCATTATATACTGACACATGGAGAGCAGGGAGTTACTTCGCAAGTGGAGAACCAGTGTTGACAGGGCCAATTCAATCAGGGTGGATGTAGTCCACTCCCAATAATAGATGAGGAGGTGTCAATTCCAGGAGAGGAAAAGCTGCTTCTGTAATGAGCCAGCCACTCCCAGTCCCTATTCAAGCCCAGATTAATGGTGTTGAATTTGCAAATGAATTTTAGTTCTGCTGTTTCTCTTTGAAGTCTGTTTCTGAAGTTTTTTTGTTCAATGATAGTGACTTTTAAATCTGTAATAGAATGACCAGGGAGATTGAAGTGTTCACTTACTGGCTTATGTATGTTACCATTCCTGATGTCCGATTTGTGTCCATTTATTCTTTTGCGGAGGGACTGTCCGGTTTGGCCAATGTACATGGCAGAGGGGCATTGCTGGCACATGATGGCATATATAACATTAGTAGATGTGCAGGTGAATGAGCCCTTGATGGTGTGGCTGATGTGGTTGGGTCCTC
>NW_020687502.1:0-1304 GCF_002925995.2 Terrapene triunguis | reverse complement strand
CACACTTGCAGAATGAATTAATGCAGAATACAAAGAATGTATTTTCAGGGTTACAATCCGAGCAAGAACCAATCACCCGCTCCAAAGTGATGCTTTTCACACAAGATGATCTGCTTTCTGTCTTGAAGCTGTAGAATTTGAAAATCATGTCCCTTTTTCAACCAAGTGACTTGTTTTAGCCAGTTCAACGTCAAATAGCACAAAGCACAATAGGAGCATAAGAGTAAGCTGCAAAATCATTAGATCATAAACCTACAATAATATGTAACAAGTGGAAAACACAGATAGGCCTGATTTATAGAGGCGATGAACACCCACAGTCTGCAAGTAGAGTTGAAGGCATCATTGTCCATTAGATCAGTGGTGAATCTCTATCTTGTCATTTCCTCATTGTTTCTCATTCCATGGATGGTTTTTCTGGGTTTAACATGGCCCACAGTTTCCACGGTTGAATCCAGAATATCCTCCCCCAGAAACGCTACGATATGACTTCCTGATATAACCACGTGAGCCCCCACAACCGTATGAGCCTCCATAACCAGCCCCATAACCACCCCCAGCTCCTCCGCCATAACCACCCCCGGCTCCACCCGAATAAACAATACTGTTACCTCCCCCATAACCACCACTGTAACCTCCCCCATAACCACCACTGTAACCTCCTCCAAAACTACCACCATAACTACCGCTAGAGCCTCCGAAACCTCCACCAGAACCATATGAGCCCCCAGCTCTAATTGGCAAATTTGGTAAGGAGCTTCCTACGATGCTGTCTTGAGGACATGTAGCCATAGTTGGTCCCGGAAATCTCACAACAACTGGTGGCGCAAAGACCACTGCAGTCGAATCTCCACATGATGAGATACACGGCTCGTTGCAGACGTCAATATATGGACGTGGGCATATATCAGGAATACAGTCCTGGGGTGGGCAGTAAGACATCTTCTGTGATGGAGGGAATCCTGAAAAAACAGGTGGGAGTAAAGAAACCATGAGACACAGTTGAGATTGGAATAAGACATTCACGGTTTGAGTTTTAGAATAAGGGGGAGCGAGACCGGTAGGAGGGCTTTGTTGAGGGCCACATATCTGCTCCCGTTTCTTCCTTCTATTCCTTTGCATTCATTCCCCTTACGCTTCAAACACACACACACACACACACACACAAATCCCAACAATTTCAAAACGTTAACTTTTCACTGCTTCATGCAACCATTAAACTGTACAACACCCTGTGAAGTCAGTGAGAGCTACTTTTAATTCAGATCTGCTATTTCAGCTTGTACCAGCTAAAGATCTGGATT
>NW_020687501.1:755-1229 GCF_002925995.2 Terrapene triunguis | reverse complement strand
AAAGGAATGTCCTCTGAAGACTCTCTCGCGCTCTCTCTTTGCCTCCTGAAACTTTGGATCCGAACAGTGAAGGATGATTAGTGTCAATGTAACCCAGGTATTCTTTGGGACTGTAATCAACTAACTGAACTGGGCAGTGGAGTTGACAAACAATTTTCCTCGTGTCAGTCGTCACCCTAGCTTCCTCTGTAGCATTTCAAATGTACAGCAGCGCTGAGAAAAGATTAACAGCTCTCGGTGACCAATTTATCATGGAAAGCTTGCATCCTTTACATGCTTTCACAGCGGAAAGAGCACGTGTGCCATGATTTCCTAGGGCAGAGTTTTAGGTCTATTTGGATGCAGGGAACTGTGCTATCGGGTGCCTTCCCTGTGCGCAATTGACATGTGGCTCACTGTACATTGTGACCGTTCTCAGGGTTCTGAGGAGGGAGGGTCTCCTTGTTACGTCCTTCCACTTTGCCAGCTGGATGT
>NW_020687501.1:0-745 GCF_002925995.2 Terrapene triunguis | reverse complement strand
CCTTGCTTTCAGGTAGTTGAAGGCTGCTATCAAATGCCCATCCCTCGTCTCTTCTGCAGACTAAACATGTCCAGTTCGCTCAGCCTCTCCTCATAAGTCATGTGCCCCAGCCCCCTGATCATTATCCTTGCCCTCCGCAGGACTCGATTCAATTTGTCCACAGCCTTTCTGAAGTGGGGGAGAGGAGGGGCCAAAACTGGATGCAGTACAGTCTACTGCAGCCATTGCTAGTCCCTGGGATTCGGGGCCTTGCCGTTCATGAAGCACCACCGCTCGTCAGGGATCTCATTGGTAAATGCTCTCAGCGAGTTTTCTTGAAACTTGCCATAAGCTGAAGCAGTCTTTTGTCTTCATGCCCTTTGAAGCTAAGCAAAATAAGTTCTATTTAAAATACAAAGTTAAAAATCTAGACTCGGCCAATAGTCTCTTACACACACACACACATTCCCCTACTCCAACCTTTGGCATGAGGTTTTTCTCTCAGAACTGCTTACACTACAGGGGTAAATGAAATAAATTAACTTTTCAAGATAAGCCATCATTTCCTGACCAACTAAAAAAACTTTCAGTTTTCCAATATAATTCAGGTTATTACAGTATTAGTCTCTTACTCTTCAATCAATAACTTCACCTAGCATTTCCTTTTCCTTTTTAAGAATAAAATTTGCAAAGGTCACAAACTCTCGTCATGTACGTCGGGTTTCTTTGACTCCCCATTGTTAAGAAGTGGAACCCGTCACTCAAG
>NW_020687500.1:1724-2082 GCF_002925995.2 Terrapene triunguis | reverse complement strand
ATACAAAAACCTGTAGGAGAACACTTCAACCTCCCTGGCCACACAATAGCAGATGTAAAGGTAGCCATCTTACAGCAAAAAAACTTCAGGACCAGACTCCAAAGAGAAACTGCTGAGCTCCAGTTCATTTGCAAATTTGACACCATCAGATCAGGATTAAACAAAGACTGTGAATGGCTATCCAACTGCAGAAGCAGTTTCTCCTCCCTTGGTGTTCACACCTCAACTGCTAGCAGAGCACCTCACCCTCCCTGATTGAACTAACCTCGTTATCTCCACACTGATTTATACCTGCCTCTGGAAATTTCCGTTACTTGCATCTGAAGAAGTGAGGTTCTTACCCACGAAAGCTTATGCT
>NW_020687500.1:0-1714 GCF_002925995.2 Terrapene triunguis | reverse complement strand
ACACTTTACCACGCCAGGCCAGTAGCACGTAGTCTGGAATCATTGCATAACAAAGCATGGCAGCGTATGGTCCGGGTGTTTGCTGGCATGCAGACAACATCCATTCCTTATCACTCTTTGTTATCCTCAGGAGAGTGATATCATTCACGGTCACCTGGTTGAAATGGGGCAATTTTATTAAGGGGACATTCAGAGGTGCCTCTTCCTGGTCTGCTGAACAGAAATATTCCCCGCTGTTAGCCACGCGGTGGGGGGAGGGGTGAAGTGATCATCCCAGAGAATTGGGTGTGGGGGGGAGGGGAATTAGTTGGGTTTGTGCTGCATGTTAACCCGGAAACCGCAGCCCCTCCTTTTACATTGCAAACCCATTTTAAATTGCCAACCCAACGGGTCCTTGGTATGGTTAATGATAGCAGTACTCTTTGAAACCATCCCCACATGTTAAGAAGGTTAAAAAAGCCAAAAGACTGTGTCTTACCATGGCTGCCTGCAAGCTGAAATCTGTGACCTGGCACTGCGTGAGTGATCTCTCACACCAAACAGGCAGGCCCTCCATATAAGAGGAAAAATGCGACCTTGTAACGAAAGCACATCTGCTGTGTAATGTGAACAGCAAAATGTAATGTGAAAGAGTGTACCCATTGTTCTCTAAAATGTATCTTTTTTAACCACCTCTCCCTTCTCATCCACCAGCTGCAAATGTCTCTCCTTCGCAGAGGCTAGTGAATATTCGAAAACGTAAGCGAAGGACATGTGATGAAATGTTTACAGAACTACAGACTGCCTCCCACGCTGACAGAGCACAGCAGAATGCGTGGAGGCAGTCAATGACTGATTATCGAAAAGCCCAATATGAGCGAGAGGAGAGGTGGCGGGCTGAATCGCGGGCTGAGGAGGAGAGGTGGTGGGCTGAATCGCGGGAGGAACAGAGGAAGTTGCGGGCTGAAGATGAGAGGTGGCGTCAGCTTGCACACAGAAAGCAAGAGTCCATGCTCCGTCTGCTGGAGCATCAAACTGATATGCTACAGCGTATGGTTGAGCTGCAGGAAAGGCAGCAGGAGCACAGACCGCCGCTACAGCCCCTGTGTAACCAACAGCCCTCCTCCCCAATGCTACAGCATATGGTTGAGCTGCAGGAAAGCCAGCAGGAGCAGAGACCGCCGCTACAGCCCCTGTGTAACCAACAGCCATCCTCCCCAAGTCCCATTGCCTCATCACCCAGATGCCCAAGAACACGGTGGGGGGGCCTTCGGCCACCCACTCACTCCACCCTAGATGATTTCCATAGCAATAAATTTTAAAGTTTTAAATTGGAGTGTGTCCTTTTCCTTCCCTCCTCCCCCACCCATCCCAGGCTACCTTTCCAATTATCCCCCTAGTTGTGTGATGAATTAATAAAGAATGCATGAATGTGAAGTAACACTGACTTTATTGCCTCTGCAACTGGTGCTTGAAGGGGGGAGGGTAGGGGAGGGTGGGGTGGTTGGTTTACAGGGAAGTAGAGTTAACCGGGTGGGGGGGGAGGGGCGGAGGGTTCATCAAGGAGAAACAAACAGAAGTTTCACTCCGTAGCCTGGCCAGTCACAAAACTGGTTTTCAAAGCTTCTCTGATGCGCACAGCGCCATGCTGTGCTGCTCTAACCGCCCTGGTGTCTGGCTGCGCGTAATCAGCAGCCAGGCGATTTGCCTCTACCTCCCACCCCGCCATAAATGT
>NW_020687499.1:0-2856 GCF_002925995.2 Terrapene triunguis | reverse complement strand
ATGGCAGCCCTGGTTAATGGGGCATCCATCCCTCAGTGGTGGGCAGGTGCTGTGTGGAAATGCTGCTGGTTCCATGTGCTCTTAATTCCCCCTGATTCCTTGGGGTCTCAGGAAGGGGGAAGTTGGGTAAAAGGACCAGTGGGGCTTAGATAGGGGGCATTTGAGTCTCTGACAGGTTCTCGTTCCCTTGCAGCAGGAGGACGTCACGGCCAAAGTGATGCACCAGCTCTGCATCATCCGGCACTTGCGCCAGGTGCCTGAGGCACTGCAGGGGCTGTGCCTCTGAGGCCATCAGCAACTCCCGCTCCCTGCTGCAGATACTGCTCTGGCTCACTGTAAATGGGGAGCTAGTGGAAGGGGAAATGGAGCCCCCTGGTACTCACTAAAAGGGAAAGTGGTGGATTCTCCATCTCTTGATGTCATTGAATGAAGACTAGATGCCTTTCTGGAATGTGTGTGCCCAAAAAGTAACTATTGTACTATACAGGAAGCCGGTGATCATGCAGGGGGTTAGATTAGATGCTCTAAAGGTCTCTTCTGGCCATCAAGTCTACTAGTTTTGGAAAAACTGAGTGTAGCATTGGAAGCAGCCTCTTATGTTTTACTGTCTAGCCTGCTTGCTTCCTAGAATGAACACGCATTGAGTGGGGTGATCCACAGAGAGTAGCTCAAACCTTCAAAGCGTCTGGCCAGCAGCAGGACATTAGCACTTCAGGGGAGGGGTGTGTGTGGCAGTGACATCACAAAGGCCTTTTGCAGGACCTCAGCCTATTGGTCAAAGGTGGTGGGGAGGTGGTGACCTCACAGAGAGATGCTGTCTTCAGCCAGGCAGGATAGGGGCGCAGGGCCAGGGAAACCTCAGAGACCCCTGTGGCTTTGCTTCAGCAAGTCTCCTTCTTGAGGTCTCTCTTTGAGGACTGAGAGAGTATTAGGGTTCACGTACGTGAGTGCGAGGAGGAGCCTCTTTTGAGCTTTCTCCTTTTCTTTTACTGATTTTACTAGAAAATAGATGTCCCTGTTTAGAAGGTAAGAGTCTCCGAGAGGTTTGGAACCGGTTCAGTCTGATCCACCTGGTGCCAGCTGAATTCTAGGCATAGAAAACACTAGTTTAAGGTGGCAGAATTTTATTCCCCACCTGGGATTTTGTCCCATACAATCACTGGGGACATTAGGGTTTGTCCTTTTCGTTTTACCTTTTCCTCCATCCCTCCTTCCTTCCTCTTCATCTCTTCCTTCTTTTGTCCTCTCTCCTGTTCCCCTCCCACCACCCAGAGGGGTGAGGCGGGCTGGCTCCAACTGGCTGTGGGATCTGCTGCTGCAGGGGCTGTGGGTTAGGAGTGCTCCTCTTGGGGAGGCAGAGCAGAGAATGAGTTTGGCTGGAGTCAAGTTCTTCTTGTCCTGGTTAAGTGGTGACTGGGCTTTTAAGGGGACCATGCTCCAGGTTCATGCCTTCCTGTCATCCTGGAGCAGCTGGGGAAGCAAGTCCTCATGGAGGGCCTTGCCCATATCCATGTTCTCCAGGCTCCCTTGGGGGCAGAGGAAATTAAGTGTCTAGCTCTAGCTTCTATCCTCTAGCATCTCCGGCAGAGGGGCTGAGGGGAAAAAGAGAGTCCTGGCCCACGGGGGACTGGGAGCTGACAGGAAAATGCTGATGGAGTCCCCTCTCGCTCTCCCTTCCATTAGAACTCACCAGAATTCCCCAGGATGGGTCACCACGTGGCACAGCTGGCTCTGTTGATCAGTGACCCAGCCAAGGACATCAGCCAGCAGGCCAGGGAGGGGGTTTACCAGCTCTACCAGCTGCTGCTGCACCAGAGGGGTAAGGAACCCAGCTGGGAAATGGCACCCGATAGAAGAGTGAGACTGGGACCCCAGCCAATTTCTCTCAGACTGACCCCGTCTGGAGGATGAGTCTCTATCTGTCTCTTTCTCTGTTCTACACCCCTCCCCTGCAATTCTGTTGGGCCAGGCACGCAGCGAGGACTCTGCCCACTGTGCAGCCACCAATGGGATTGGAAGGACACAAGCACTGCTACCAGAATGACAAATGTGTGTGTGTCTCTCTTTCCCAGGGCTGAGCATCCATGAGACCGAAGACCAGTGGTGCTGGGACTGGCACCAGGACAGCAGGCTCCTGGGCTACAGGAACACAGCCAGGGTGGGGTAGGTAAGGACACTCTGCCAGGGCATGAGACAGCTCAGGGAGTGGGGGTGGCTGGGTCCCCTGAAGTGGCTGCCTCCAGGGGCCACTAGATGGAGATGCCGTTCTAGCCCCAGGAGTTGGAGCCTGGCTCTGGGCAATCTGCTAATGCCTCACATTCTGTTGGTTTTAGGTCTTCAGAAAGTTCTTCTTGGAAGAGCAGAGAAGACTCTTCCTCCGTAAGTCAGTGCTGGCCATCCACAACCCCCTGCTGCGTGTCCAGGGGCGGCTGTAGGCACCAGCAAACCAAGCACGTGCTTGGAGAAGCCCATTTGCAGGGGTGGCAGGGATCCAGCATGGGAGCTGAGAACCAACAGGGTGCCCTGGGAGCTGTAGTTCCTCGGTTAGCTCCCTTCCTATCGAGCCAGCCCTGGAGCAGGGAAAGAACTACATTTCCCAGCATTCCCTTGGCCACTATCAACAGGAAAGAGGGGGAGGAAGTGAGGAAGCTGAGACCTCATGCTGTAGCCTGCTGTGAATGGAGAGCTGCGCTGTGAGTAGGGATTCTATATTTTAACATTCAAAAAATAGGACACTCCACGGGGAGGGAGGGTAGCCCCACCCTGCCCCCATCCACTCCCTCCGACTGCCCCCCACAGAAACCCCAACCCATCCAACCCCTCTGCTTCCTGTCCCCTGATCACCCCCTCCCGGGA
>NW_020687498.1:0-1590 GCF_002925995.2 Terrapene triunguis | reverse complement strand
CCTGGCTGGCTCAGGGGGGCGGGGAATGGGGCAGGGCCTGTCCCCTCTAGGGGTCACCGACTCCCACCGGCCCCAGGGCAGGGCCTGGCTGGCTCAGGGGGGCGGGGAATGGGGCAGGGCCTGTCCCCTCTGGGGCCATGTCTGGAAGGCAGAACTTGGTCCCGTGGGTGGGCCATGCTGGGTCGCAGGAAAGGTGGTTGGCTCCAGCCCCCCAGCCGGGCGTGGCCACAGCCCGCATCAGCAGCCTCCGCGCAGAGGCCAAGGGCTGAGTGGGCTCCTGGCGCCCGTTGGGGTGGCGAACGGGCAGGGCTGGCGTATGAGGAGGAAGGGGGAGCCACTCCCCGCATCGGCTGGCTGCTGAGAACTGAACCAGCTGCGGCTGCAAGCAGCAGAGCCAGCCGGGCCGGTCAGTCAGTCCCTGTGGCCTGGCATGTGCTCGGGCAGGAGGCTGGGACCCACTTCACCACGTGGCACCCAGGGCTGCTCCAGGCTTGGAGCCAGGAGAGCTGGGTTCAGGTCCTGCCTCTGGCACTGACCCCCCGTGGGACCTTGGGGGAGGCACTTAGCACCATGCTCCCCTCCCGCGGAGGCCCCCTGTGTCCCGCAGGGTGTGTGCTGCCGGCACTGCCCTGCTCAGGTCAACACGGTGCTTCATGGACGAAAAGCCCCAGCAGACCCAGGTGGTTTGCTCATCGCCGGGGGAAGGCGAAATCTGGGCTGCGGCTGGATGTTCCAGCAGCACTGGAGGAAGGACGTCGTTTCACGGCTCGGGGCAGGGAGCTGTGCGCTCACGCCACAACGTGGGGGAGTTTCTTGTTTTCCTTGTTTCCCCCAGGGCGCGGGAGGATAAAGACCGTGGAGGGTCACAGGGCCACTGGCCAAGAGCCGAGTTCAGCAGCAGCCCAGGAGTTTTACTGAGCTCAGCTCCATCCTCGGCCTCCTTGCCAAATGCCCGGGCAACCGAACAAACCCAGCACGTCCATCAGCAGAGTCCTGGGTGCGTGTGGGTTGGGGGAGCCCAGGGCTGGGCTAGCAGGGGCTGCGGGTCGGGAGTGAGGGGCACCGGCAGAGCTGTCAGCGCCCCCACCCCACTCCCTGCGGCACAGCGCCCCCTGGCGCCACACGGGGTCAGCGCTGGTTCAGAGAGCCCCCTACATTCCCATAAACCTTTGGGCAGCCGCTGCCCCATGAGGCCCCCCCGCTGAGCCACCCCCAGACCGGGGAGGTCTATCAGCGCCCTGCCAGAGCGCGGCAGCGCAGGGCAGGGAGGGGAAGTCCCAGGCCCGGGGGCCCAGCCCTCGTTGCCCCACACTCAGCAAACAGGCCAGGCCAGGGGCAGAACGGCCTCGTGGGACGCCCAGCGGGGACCTGTCTGCTAAGCGGGGCTGGCCAGAGGGTGGGAGACGCTGCCAGGACACACCGGGTCCTTCCCCTGCCTCGCTGCCTAGCACATAGCAACGGGGCCATCGCCAGGCTCCCAACCAGCCCGCTGCCTCCCTCTCTAGCCGGGAGCCGGCTCCCCCTCAGCCCCGCAGGCTCTTGGGACGATGGAGACGGGCAGCTGGGAGCTCCCAGGGTGGGGCAGAGGCG
>NW_020687497.1:0-1493 GCF_002925995.2 Terrapene triunguis | reverse complement strand
ACACCGACTCCACACTCCCATTGTCCAGGAACCACAGCCAATGGGTGTTGGGGAGGGGGCGGGGCCTATGGGCGAGAGCGGCATGCGGAGCCTCCTGTCCTTCCCTCGCCCCGCCTAGGAGCCGGACCTGCTGGCCATTGCCAGGGCGCGGCGCCAGGACAGGCAGGGAGCCTGCCTTAGACCCGCTGTGCCACTAACCGGGAGCCGCCCGAGGTAAGCCTGAGCCCCAACCCCCTGCCCCAGTCCTGAGCCCCCCCAAACCCCTCATCCCTGGCACCACCCCAGAGCCGGCACCCCCAGCCCAGAACCCATATCCCCTCCTGCACCCCAACCCTCTGCCTCAACCCGCAGCCCCCTCCCGCACTCCAAATCCCTCGGCCCCACCCCCCAGCCTGGAC
Organism: Terrapene triunguis; assembly: GCF_002925995.2. Classification (NCBI taxonomy): domain Eukaryota; kingdom Metazoa; phylum Chordata; order Testudines; family Emydidae; genus Terrapene; species Terrapene triunguis. Next base: position 1,095 of record NW_020687497.1, on the reverse strand, counting down.
CCCCTCCTGCACCCCAGCCCCACCCCAGAGCTCGCACCCCCATTTAGAGCCCTCACCCCCTCCTGCACCCCAACCCTCTGCCCCAGCCCAGTGAAAGTGAGTGAGGGTGGGGAACAGCGAGCCACCGAGGGAGGGGGAATGTAGTGAGTGGGGGGCAGGCTTCGGGGAAGGGGCGGGGCTAGGGTGTTCGGTTTTGTGCAATTAGAAAGTTGGTAGCCTGGTGCCCGGCGCTGTACTGCAGGCATTGGCTCTGTGGGGTTGCCCCGGGCAGGTTGCCTCCAGCGCACTCCTGGGGCCTGGGTGTCCCTGGCTCTCCACTGCACTGCCAGCTCCGTCCCGACCTCCTGCTCTGAGGCCTGGGCCGGCCTGGAGTGGCTAGATGGCTCGGGGCTGTGAGCACGTCCTGCCCCGTGGGGTGTAGGTACGTCGACACAGAATTCTCCAGACCGGGGGCGGCTGAGGCCAAAGGGGCCGTGTGAGCCGCAGCCATCACTAGGTTGGACCCTGCCCACCTCTCCATGGGCCAGCCGGCCAGCGCCGCGGGCCCAGATCTACCCGGGTGCAGCCGGCGGCGGGGGACGGGCTCTGCCGGACTCTGCTGACCCGGGGCGGGTGGGATCTATTGGGGAAGGGGCAGGAGTCGGCCTGTGGCGCTGCCCTCTGGGGTGTCTGATCCCGGCTGAAGGGCGCTGATGGGGATTGAGCTGGGGGGGGCAGGGCTCGCTCCCTCCTAACCCCGTTCCCCTCCCCCCCCCCAGACAGCTGCCTCCCCCTGGCGGCGCCCCTCAATGGCAGGAAGCTGGGCAAGAAGGCGACGGTGGGGCACGAGGTGCATTTCCTGTGCGAGGCCGGCTTCCGGCTGGTGGGCTCCGAGTCGCGCACCTGCCTGCAGGGCCGGACGTGGAGCGGCCAGCAGCCCGTCTGCCGGAGTGAGTATTGGCTGGGGGGCGCCACGGGCGGGCAGAGCCCCACGCCCGGAGAGGGGCTGAGGGGCCTCCAGGGACTGGGAACGGGACGGAGCCACGGCTAGGGACTGCGGCAGCCATCCTGGGCAGAGCTGCCAGCGCCTTCGTTCCAGAACCCACGCCCGCCCCG
>NW_020687496.1:2262-2386 GCF_002925995.2 Terrapene triunguis | reverse complement strand
ATAGCCCTCCCCCTCATAGCCCCTCCCCTCACACTGACACCCCCATGAACCCCCCCTCACAGCCCCTCACACTGACACCCTCATGGACCCTCCCCCTCACAGAGACACCCCATAGCCCTCCCCC
>NW_020687496.1:0-2162 GCF_002925995.2 Terrapene triunguis | reverse complement strand
CCCCTCACAGCCCCTCCCCCTCACACTGACATTCCAATGGACCCTCCCCATCACGGCCCCTCCTCCTCACACATAGAGGGACTTGTTTGCTGGAGTCTGACATTACAAACCCAGGGGTGAGATTTTACGGATGTGGAATTCTCCCAACCACATATTAACTTCCCCATCTCCCCCAGTGCAAGGACTCCCCAAGCTAGTCGAGTCCATACATGGGTCACTCTTTTCATCACACCAAACAGCTCCCTTTGAGCAATGACCTTTTGAGGCCAACAAGAAACCTTCTAGTTTGGGCTCATTCATGCACCACATTTATCAGTTGTCCTGGGCTCATTGCCCGTGACCTGCACCTCTGCTGGCTGTCAGGCGTGAGACACTTTGATCCCTGCCTCGCCTACAATCCTGTTTCTCAAGATCAAACCCAAGACCAGAAACTTGCTGCAGCTTATGCAGCCCTGTAGAGCACTCAGAGACACAAAGAGAAGATCCATAGGTGACCTTGGCAAACCCCGTAAGAACGGCCAGACTGGGTCAGACCAAAGGTCCATCTAGCCCAGTATCCTGTCCTCTGACAGTGGCCAATGCCAGGTGCCCCAGAGGGAACTAACAAAACAGGCTTCCTGGGAGCATCTGTCCCCTTCCACCACAACAGCAAGCAGGCAGGTAAAAGAGAGGGGGGAAGTCCCAGGAACCCTTCCTCTTTTTCTCCACAGCCACTGCCCATCAGCAGGGTTCCTCCTTCTCTTCCCTCCTGGGCCTCAGTACGACTAAATCTCCACACCTAGACAGCTGGCCCGTCCGCTGCACCCCGATCCCCCATGCCTGAGCCTCCCTGCCAAACTCCGGCACCTGGCTCCATAGAATTAAGTCTCACACCTCGCTGGGGACTCGACTTCTTGTGCCCAGAGTGTCTCCGTCCCCTCAGTAGATAACCTGAGAAACACAGTGTCCGCCTTTTCCAAAGAAGTGGATTCAGAGTCCTGAGTGCTGACTGTTACACCACGGAGCCAGCTTGTGCTGTTTTCTCTGGACATCTGTGACCCTCACGGGGCTGGCTTGTGTAAGGGAACTGTTGGCCCCTTACTAAAACTTAGTGGGGTTTTTTGGTTGGCTGGTTCCCAGTACCAAAACGAAGGGGAAAGGTCTATGGGAAATCAGGACCCTGAGACTGACAGTCCCCAGGGGCAATGGGGAGAGGCCAAAGCTCCAGCTCACCCTGACAGACAGTCTAATGAGGGGGTCACCAGGCCAGGGGGTCCCATTCTCCATGTGAGCTGGAACTACCTGGGCCAGAGTGGGGCCGAGATAAGGAGAGAGCAGGAGCTGAAGAAGAGCCCAGGAGCAGAGCTGTTCAGGTGTGGTGTGAGAAACTGCTACCTGTAGGACTTTGCTACCTCTGGCAGTTACTTGTATGTAAGAGATCGTAAAAAACTGTGATCTGCTGTAATTTGCTACCAGTAGCAGCTACTGATACCTGTGGTTGTTCGTATTTGCTAACTTGTCCTAATTTGGTACTTCTCGCCTTTCCCACCTTCTGGTACAGAGGTAGCGAATTGATACCAATAGCAGTTACTGATACCTATGCTTGTTCTTATTTGATGACTTGTCCTAATTTGCTAAAACGTGATAGTGGTGGGGGGTGGAAGCATAAAGTCTTCAGCTTCCAAATATAAAAATTGCCTCTCAATATAGGATTGTAAAAAATAGAGTGAGGTCATTTAAACATCATTTATTTTGCAGCTTCATTTACTGTGCTCAAAATGTAGCATTCTGACATTGATACTTTGGCCCAAGTGACCTGTGGGTTGGATTCATTTTAGTGGGACACGTGGAGGATAATTTAAATTTTTAATTTCCGTAGGGTTTGCATTCAATATACTTCTATGCTGGTGTAATTTATCCCCATTACAGTTCTATTTTATTTATTACAAGAGCACAAGTCAGTCACAGAAGTGACACAGTACCCCTAGTGAGTCTAGGCTGAGATAACTTGAGTTAACATAGGCTTGTAGTGTAGATATGGCCTAAGGTATGTGAAATGTTTGGGAGAGGTAACAAGAGAAGTATGAGGGTAGAGCAAGTTTCATTCAGGTGTTTAGCTCCAGCTTTTGTGGAAGTGGCCTTATGGCACCATAGAATATATCATAGAATATCAGGCTTGGAAG
>NW_020687495.1:2829-4428 GCF_002925995.2 Terrapene triunguis | reverse complement strand
TAGTCTTAAAGGTGCCACAGGACTCTCTGTTGCTTGGTATCAAAATGTGAACCCTTGAATGTTGGCCCAGAGAAAAGCTTATGGGAAAAGGGGTGAGAGGGAACTCCCAGAAAAAGGAGGGGGTTTCTGTGGAAAATTTTGAGAGAAATGACTTTTTTTTTCATTTTTCTCAAAAATTTGTGTTAAAAAAAATTTTTTTGTCAGAAAACTAAAAGCCCCAAACCTGAAAATCTTTGTCTGAAAACTTTAAATTTTTCCAACAGTTTTTGGCTGAAAATTTTTGGAATTTTTCCATTCCACATTGCCCAAAACTTTTGGTGTTCAGACAAAATGTTTCTGGTTTTTGGCCCTCAGTCTTCTAACAAAAACATATTTTTCCCTAGGAAAGCAGTCACTTCCTGCACAAATTTGCATTTAATTGAAATCCCAATTTTCCATCGAAAACTTGCCAATAGAAATTTTTTGACCAGCCCTATTTCTATTGCAGGTTTCCGGTACAATGTTGTACATTCAAATGAGGAACAAGAGAAAGGTTTGTAAAACTAAGTCACACTCATTGCTTGCAGTGTGAGCACATAAACACAAAGAGCCCTGCCTGAATCAGTAACTAGAGAACCCCTGACTGGGAAGATGGGCTATTTTTAATAACTAGGGAGAACCCCAAACTTTATAACCACTCCACACAGCTAGCCTATGTAAAATGCATGTTCTTATTACTAATAACCTTGTCCTCCCTCCCCAGTTTCCTCCTATTGCTTGCTTTACACTGTCTGCCTCTTGTCTTAAATTACAGTGTAAACTTGTTGGAGCAAGGACCATGGCCAAGCTATTTAAAAAATAGATGGTTAAAGTTAGGGTCTATGTTTGGAAACTTAAATAAGTGGCAGATTTTCTCTGAGTGCATCCCCTTATGTGTGAGGCCTCAGGTCTTTACTTGTCCCAGAGTGAAATTCTCCAATTCTCCCACTCTTAGACCAGGTCCTGGGCTACCCTGCATAGCAACTGGACTTACCCAGCAGGTTCTTCCTTTGGGACTCTGTGTTGATAAGTGATTAAAATGCCTTCTTAAAAAGCAAAATGCTGTTTCTTTTGAAGTAGGAACAAAGCATGTAGTGCAAAAGGATTTTAAAACAACAGTCTACCCACAGGTCTATCTTACCTACAGCCCTGTGTGATGGGGTATGTAACCTGCACTGGCAAAGGGCCAGCTGGAGAATTCAATTAAGGCACCTGGTTGGTTGCCCATGGAGGATGGGCCAAGCCCAAATAAAGATGAAGCCCAGCTGCAGGAGGAGCATAAAGCGAGGAAGCGGAGTTGAGAAGAGGGCCGTAGGGAGAGAGAGGAAGAACTCTGCAGTCCCTCTCTGGTGGCTAAAGAATGGAGGAAGAGCCTAGAGAGAGGCAGATGTACAGAGAGCCCAGGGAGGAGCTGTGGAAAAGAGCCTGAAGAAGGGCCAAGGTAGGAAGGATTCCAGGGAGGCAGCAAGGAGTCTGACAGAGCAGAGCAGAGCTGAGCTTATGCTCACCATAGGCTCCCCCTGGCCTGGAACCCAGGGCCGGCTCCAGGGTTTTTGCCGCCCCAAGCGGCGGAAAAAAAAA
>NW_020687495.1:0-2729 GCF_002925995.2 Terrapene triunguis | reverse complement strand
GGTCCTTCCCTCCGAGAGGGACCGAGGGACCCGCCGCCGAATTGCCCGATGTGCCGCCCCTTCCCCTTGGCCGCCCCAAGCACCTGCTTGCTCAGCTGGTGCCTGGAGCTGGCCCTGCTGGAACCCAGATTAGAAGGAGGGTCTGGGTTCCCCTACCAGCCACAGGCAAAAGTGGTGTGGAAACCTCTGACACAAGTGGACAGTAGAGTTTGGAGCTGGGCCTTTGGGGAGAGGGCCCTCTGCGATGTCACTCCACACAAGAGCAGGTAGACAACCCTGAAGAGCCCAGAAAGGAATGAATAGTCTACAGAGGGGTGAAGCCAGATTGGGGCAAAGAGTTCTGTTTATCTGGGTTTAGTTTATTGGACTCTCTGTTACCTCAGAAGGAGTGGGACTAAACATGGCCTGGCCAGAAGGCAGTGTCATGAGAAGAGGCAGACCGGAGCGGCTGTTGGCAGGGTGCACTACATGAGGAGTTCCCCTACCAACTATGCCATGCCTGGCCACAAGGGGGCGTGCCAGTGGTAAATCCACTCCTCCACCCCTTGCCATGCCCTGATGGTAATGAAGGCTGGCTTAACTCCTTCAGACACCCCAAGCAGTGTCTGTCTCTCAGTCTGGTTCCCTTTTAACCCTACTACAGTCCATTGATCTCCAGTGTGCACGGGACCTTTTCTTTCCTGGCATTGTCTCTTAACAACCCTCCAGTGTTTGCCGAGGCCAGGCTTATCTTGAGCCATTTTTCCTTACTGCTTGTTTTTCCTTATAGGCCCCTATTAGACTAAACCAATGCATTCCTACAGTGAGCTTCCCAATAACCAGGTCAGCATACTGGATCCATAAATGATTACAGACCAGCTCCACGCCTGTCACTCAAACATGAACAAAAATCTTGAGCTAAATTTCAGTAGCAGAAGCTTTTTTACTGGTGAGGGTATAAGATTCAGAAAAAATTCCATTGGTCCCAGCAGATATTTACGGTGCTAGCAGCTGGTGGGAGAGGGGATGAAACCACTTTTTGACTTGTAAACTGAACAAATGGATACAGAATCCAGGAAAGAGAAAAAATATGGACTCCATGGTGCCAGTTTTCTGTTCTGTGTGACATTAGTATTAAGGTTTCAAGATGTGTGGTCTTTTAAGTGTCTGCTGGTCTGATTACTGCTTCACGACAACATTTAGCAGTTTGCTCTGAACTGCCAGTTTTGATCAGGAGTTTATTTTTTATTAGCGCTGTCTGGAATGTTTGTGGCAATGTCTTTGGTTAAATCATTGTGTCCAGTGCCCATGTAGAATCAGAGCAAAACAAAAAACAAAAAACAAACAAACCCATGCATCTGCAAAAACTGAAGCATTCAACAGCAAACAGTCCCTAAATGCAACGACCGCATGTCTGAAAGGAGGATTTACGGGGGGCAGGGATGTTGCACACAAAATGTGCAGGAAAGTTTTGTAACAGGGCTCTTTAAAAAAACAATCACACAGATAGGCTGGCTTAGACTGCACAGCTGTGCTGGGACTGTAAGAATGAAGCACTCTAGTAATTCCACCCTAACTCTGAAATATCACTTTCCTGAGACCAGGGAACAGTTACTCAGCAGGATCCTAAGAAAAATAACTGACATCCAAAGGGTTAGTGAGGTGCTAATTTCTGGGCACAAGATGCGGGGGTGGATGGGGGGAGGTTTCCAAGGCACAGGGAGAACTGTATCCTGCTCAGAGGTCTGACACTGCTGAGGTCCCTGCACTTCCCTGAGGGGGCTATAGGAGGAGAAGAGCCGAGAGAGCAGAATTTTTGACAATAGAAATAATTGAGGGCATGGAGGGTGGGGAATGTGGGCTGTGCATGAGGGGGATGGAGGAGGAGTGGGGTTTGATCCAGAAGGAGGTTGGGTCGGGAGGGGCAGGCAGAGAGGAACTCTGCTCTAATGATCCCCTGTGGGGCTCATCTCCTCTTCACTTTTCCCACTCCTGGCACTCTCCAGCTCAAGCGCCACTTCACCCCATGCTCCCTCAACAAAACCCTGCTCCCTCCTGCCCCTCTTCCCCGGCTCTGCTCCATGCCATCTGCCCTGCCCTGCCCTCTCCCAGCTCTTCCAGTGCTGGTGGGCCGGGGAAACCAGTGGGGCAGTGGGAGTGTGTGTGTGTGTTTGGAGAGGGGAGAGTGGTGAAGAGGGTGGCAGTGCATGTGGGGAAGGGTTGTGGGGGGGGACCTGAAGTGGGGGAAGCCTGATATCTTTGCACCAAGTCTCCATCTGAAGGGTCCCTCAGTGCACCAGGCAGCAGTGCTAAAGGAGGCCCTTCCAGCACTAATGCCCCATTGCAGTGCTGCTGGGCTACCCTCCACACACACACATTAGACCTGCCATGCCCACAAATACATCCCTGCTCAGTGCCCCCACCCCAGAGCCCACTCACTGTCCTTGCCCATCGCTCCAGAGTACCATCCTGCTCCAGAATCGAGCCAGGTATCAACACACGCAGCTCTCTGTTTGCTCCCAATAATTTAGCCGTCCGCGTTGCTAAGCTCAGGATTCTGGCCAGCCAGAAGGAGAGGCTGCCAAGTCCATCGGTGTTATGCAGCCAGCAGGCTGCTCCACCTGACTGTCTGGAAAGCATTCTTCCCCTCACTGGGGAGGTTCCCGTTTCCTCTGAAGGAAGGTCCACCCGAATGATTACTGGTGTCTATTTCAGCGCTTCTCTCTGTGGGCACTCGAGCTGTAAAAGCC
>NW_020687494.1:0-12598 GCF_002925995.2 Terrapene triunguis | reverse complement strand
TCCTTGACCCTTTGCACTAAATACCTTGGGGATATATGGGAAAACAGCTGCAAACTAACTATCTCTCTGTTCCCTCCTTATCTCTATTATTTCTGCTAGTGTGAGTGAAACTGCAGCCATCTGCTAGAAACACATTTCTACTTTAACATGTAAGCAGTTAGCACAGAAGTAGATGAGAGTTCACAAGATGGAGTCTGGGGGTTTCAGATAGGCCCAAAGCAAAAGAGTTTCATCGACACTTTGGCCTTCCGCTCTCCCGAGTTACCCGGTAGCTATGCCTAGTAGATCCCAACAGTGTCACAAATGGGAGGGCAGTTCAGGGATCACATTATTAGGGGCTTCTACAACCCCCACCCTTCCCTGTGATATTTCATGTTTGAGGGTGGTGGGAGGGGCATTAATGGAAGTAGGGAACTATTTGTGGAGGTGGGGATGGCCACGGAGGGTAAGAGGGGATTCTCAACCAGTGGTTCATCAGATACTGCAGCTGTGAAGCCAAATGACTAATGCCACCCCTTTGTCATGTGGCGGGCTATTTGCAACATTTGTGTGTGGATGTAAGTTCATTTCAATAGATTTACAAGGAAACAAATGACATTCTGTAGCCAAGCCAAAGCCTAAGATGTTACAATACCTCCGTTCATGCAGTTGGGCAGGTCAAGATGATTTCTGGAACTGGATATTAATTCTTATGTACTTGGGAATGTCAGGAATCTCTACTAGATGCAGTACATTATGGTATTGGTTTGCCCATGTTTTATTAGAAGTGGTGTGTGAATGTACTTAAACATGAGGCTTTTCTTTTCTTTTCCAGAAGGAAAGGACAATAAGAAGAGTAAGTTTGAACTGATATTGGGACAGTTACATTCATAGGAGAACTATGTGCCTTCACTATAGCAATAACATTTTACTCACTTTAACAGCTTGAGAGGTTTGTGACCTTTAATGGTGCCCTGTATGTAAAATGGAGGCAGGAACATACTAGGGATCTGCTAAGCACCTGCCACAGGCATATCTACAAAAAAGGCTTCATCTGACTGATCATGGCATAGGGAATCTGTGAAACTTATGTGCTGGATATATTGGAGGCAGACAAGTTTCCACTCAAATACATAAAATAGAGTATTGCTCAGGGTGAAGAGTTTTCAATCTATTGCCAAGGAAAACAATTATTCTTTGGACTTGTCCACATGGGGAGGTTGACTGGCATAATTATTCCAGAACAACTCCCCATTTGGACACTTCTATTCTGGAGGGGGGGAAAATGCCTTTATTCCAGGTTAACTTGCTCTATTTTGGAAGAGGATTAAGCTAAACTGGAAAAGGCCATTTTTCTGGAAAAAGAGTGTCCACAGGGGGAGTTATACCAGAATAGCTATAGAGCTATAGAGCTTTAAATTCATACCTTATGTTATTCCAAGATAACTTCCTCATGTAGGCAAGCCCTTATTTGGAAAGGTTTGGCCACAAGGTTTGCTAGCAGGCCACTCTGCAGGCGGGGCATATGCAAGTTCTTCTTTTCTTTAGTTTCTGCCGGTTTTATTCATTAGCGGAGGAGCTTGTAGAACATCAGGCTACTGTGTTTTGGGCACACCCATGTTCCTCATGGTTGGAGAAATCTTGTGAGGAGCCCATTACTGGTGGAGATTGTTAATATGTTCCTTAGGGAGGGCAAGTTGCCTGCATCTCTCACACAGACCTCTCTTTCTAGGCCTCTGCTTAACAACCCTTCTCTTTACACTTGCAGGTTTATTAATTTGTACCTACCCAAGTACCCACAGAGGGACTTAGGGGTTGTGACTCTGAGCATCACAACACCTAACTTTTAGGCACCTAGAAAATCACTAGGATAATGATGGAATCCCCTTAAACCTGAGTTAGGCACCTAAACTCCCTGCACAATGCTTGGGGAGAGATAGGCACCTTAAAATAGATCTACAAAACCCAGCATGATAGGCAGGGAGTCGCCTACGCCAGACAATGGGGGATGCCAATGAGAGAGGTGTGTGCTGGTGCTCCTCTCACAAAGACAGACATCTAAGGGTATGTCTACACTACGAGGGTAGTTCGATTTCACTTAAATCGAATATGTGGAATCGATATTACAAAGTCGAACGTGTGTGTCCACACTAAGGACAGTAATTCGACTTTGTGAGTCCACACTAACGGGGCAAGCGTCGACATTGGAAGCGGTGCACTGTGGGAAGCTATCCCACAGTTCCCGCAGTCCCCGCTGCCCATTGGAATTCTGGGTCGAGCTGCCAATGCCTTCTGGGTAAAAAAATGTGTCGAGGGTGCTTTTGGGTAACTGTCATCATCCGTCCGTCACTACCGCCCTCCCTCCCTCCCTGAAAGCGCCGGCGGGAAATCAGTTCGCGCACTTTTCTGGTCAATAACAGCGCGGACGCCACAGCACTGCGAGCATGGATCCCGCTGCGACCATCGCTGCAGTTGTGGCCGTTCTCAACGCCTCGCAGCTTATCATACACCTTTCCCTGAGGCAGATGCAGAGAAATCAGGAGAGGAGGCTACGGCACCGCCGTGAGGGCCTGAAGTCGGAGAGTAGCACAGAGCTGTCAGAAACCACGAGACCCAGCGCCGAGGACATCACGGTGGCAATGGGTCATGTGGATGTTGTGGAACGGCGATTCTGGGCCCGGGAAACAAGCACGGACTGGTGGGACCGCATAGTGCTGCAGGTCTGGGATGAATCCCAGTGGCTGCGAAACTTTCGCATGCGGAAGGGGACTTTCCTTGAACTTTGTGACTTGCTGTCCCCTGCCCTGAAGCGCAATGACACCCGGATGCGAGCAGCCCTGACTGTCCAGAAGCGAGTGGCCATAGCCCTCTGGAAGCTTGCAACGCCGGACAGCTACCGGTCAATCGCGAACCACTTTGGTGTGGGCAAATCTACCGTGGGGGTTGTTGTGATGCAAGTAGCCAATGCAATCGTTGAGCTACTGCTCTCAAAGGTAGTGACCGTGGGAAACGTGGAGGTCATCGTAGATGGCTTTGCCGCGATGGGATTCCCAAACTGCGGTGGGGCTATAGATGGGACTCACATCCCTATCCTGGGACCGGACCACCAGGCCAGCCAGTACATCAACCGAAAGGGCTACTTTTCAATGGTGCTGCAAGCACTGGTGGACCATAGGGGACGTTTTACCAACATCAACGTCGGATGGCCGGGCAAGGTTCATGACGCTCGCGTGTTCAGGAACTCTGGTCTGTTTAGACGGCTGCAGGAAGGTATTTACTTCCCGGACCACAAAATAAGTCTTGGGGATGTGGAAATGCCTACAGTGATCCTCGGGGACCCAGCCTACCCACTAATGCCCTGGCTCATGAAGCCCTATACTGGCGCCCTGGACACTGAAAAAGAACTCTTCAACTACCGGCTGAGCAAGTGCAGAATGGTGGTGGAGTGTGCTTTTGGCCGTCTCAAGGGGAGATGGAGAAGCTTACTGACTCGCTGTGATCTCAGCGAAACCAATATCCGCATTGTTATATCAGCTTGCTGTGTGCTCCACAATCTCTGTGAGAGCAAGGGGGAGACCTTTATGGCGGGGTGGGAGGTTGAGGCAAATAGCCTGGCTTCTGATTACGCCCAGCCAGACAGCCGGGCGATTAGAAGAGCCCAGCGGGATGCGCTGTGCATCCGGGAGGCTTTGAAAGCTAGGTTCCTCAGTGAGCAGGGTAACCTGTGACTATTAACTTTGTTTAAAGAGAAGCTGAACCTGCCCCCATTTCTTTACCCAGTTTATGTTGACTATCCTCTCCAGCTACATACCCCCTTCACCCCCTTCCCAAAAAATAAAATCTGTTCTGTTTTGTTAATGAACACCGTTGTCTTTATTACTGTTTTTGCGGGAATGTTTTAAACCGGGGACGCAGACTGTGGCGGGGGGCGGGTTTTGTGTTCTGATGCAAATGATGCTTCTAAACTCCCGGAATGACAGGCTCCGCAGTGGTGGACTGGTTGTTTCAACGGAGCCTGCCAGCACTCCTGGGCGGGACTGCGTGTATGTGTTGGATATGTGACTTTCTGGCAGGGGGAGGAGGGTTACAGATCCCCTGCTGCGTGGCTCTGTGATCCAGGATAAGGACCGCTGCATAAGATCTGTAACTGCCCTCCCCCACCACAAAGTCACAGAGCTACCCCCCCCCCCCCCCACAGAACATGAAAACCACCTCCCAGACTGACCAGGGCAACTAGTGACTGCACTGTGTATGTGTCCTGATGCTGGACCTGACCCCGCCTCTGTACCCTGCTAAAGGTGACTGTCCTGTCCAATTACCAAGCCCCTTCCCCCCCTTCAGACAGACTCTCCTCCAAAAGAAAATCATGGAAACAGTAATTAACAGAAACAAATATTTTATTATGAACCACACATGAAACGAGGGGGGGTGAAACTTGGACGGGGGCTTGTGTGAGGTGGGTAGGAAAGGACTTTTCCAATTTTGGGGAATGAGAGCCCAAGAGTGCTAGAGCAGTCTGCAGTGGTTGACTGAAAGTTTTAACGGCCCTTGCTGCCCCTCCTTCTTTGGACTTTGGGTGAGGGGGGTGTGGGACTTGGTGGCGGGGGAGGGCGGTTAGAGATAGACCGCAGCGGGGCTCTGTCCTCCTGCCTCCGGTCTTGCAGAACATCCACAAGGCGCCGGAGTGTGTCCGTTTGCTCCCTCATTAGTCCAAGCAGCGTTTGAGTCGCCTGCTGGTCTTCCTGACGCCACCTCTCCTCCCATTCCATGATTGCTCAGTGCATTTCGGACAAGTTCTCCCTCCACTGTGTCTGCTGGGCTGCCTGGGCTCGGGAGCAGGACATTAGTTCTGAGAACATGTCCTCACGCGTCTTCTTCTTCCTCCGCCTAATCTGCGCTAGCCTCTGGGAGTGTGATGCCAGGCTGGGTTGGGAGACAGTCGCAGATGTTTCTGTGGGAATGGGAAAAAGGGAGTGAATTCCTGAGACAGATAAATGAAGTTGTGAACAAAGAACATAGTCTTTCGCTGTGAACAAGACCATGCACTGCACCTCTCACATGCGCACTCAGGACAAGGTCGAATTTTCGGACCTCGCCTTCAGTGCCTGGGGTCTTGCAGTGGCGATCTGAGAAGTGGGGCAGGACACCTCAACTTGTGTAGCAGGCAAACATGGTAAGCCGTAGACTTGTGGCTGCTTAAAACTTTAATAGTAGCACTGGCCTCCTTTCACATTGAAAGCAAAGCCAGTCTCTGCTGCCAGCAATCCGGCAAGCATGAACTCTGCCCCTGTCCCACCCCCTCGCGGCTGTCCCAGGGAAAGATCCCTGTATGCTGCCCCTCTCCCGCCTCCACCGCGTCACTGTAAAGCAGTCCCAATACTAACATTCCCCTCCCTAATTCAAAGCAGGGCATCATGAGCGACATCACCCTGATGAGGATCTCGGACAGCGAGAAGGAACGCATGCTTAGGGAAAGCATGCAAAAACCAGGGCCGTATGCCGCCATGCTTTGCCGTGCAATGATCCCTGAGTATTTGATTGTCTCCTGGCGAGGAAACGTCTCGTACCATGGAGGACCCAATAAAATCGCTCTCCCCAGGAACCTGATGACCAGGCTTGAACATTACCTCCAGGAGACCTATGTTGAGATCTCCCATGAGGATTTCGTCTGTATCCCCGGACATATAGACCGGATTTTGGTGTAGCTGCACTGGCAGGGACTAAAGAGTGGAGCGTCTTGGGCAGCAGAATCATGAAAAACCGGACATTGTTAGATTTTTTTTAAATAGTTGGGACTAAAAATTTTATCGCCTAAGGCAAAGAAATCATGAAAAACCCATTGTTAATATTACAAATATTCCAGTTCTGTTAAAAATAAAAGTTTAGATGTTTAAATCACTTCAAGAAAAACCCATTGTTAATATTTTAAATATTCCAGTTCTATTAAAAATAAAAGTTTAGATGTTTAAAGCACTTACTGCTTGATCCTTCCCCTGATTCTGTGTCCGGGGTAACGGCTGGGGACGGTTGGTAGAGGATCTCGGTAAGGGTGATGAAGAGCTCTTGGCTGTCGGGGAAATCAGCGGTGCAAGCGCTGTCGACTGCCTCGTCCTCCTCATCTCCTTCCTCATCTTCCCCGTCCGCTAACATGTCCGACGAGGAACCGGCCGCGGACAATATCCCATCCTCAGAGTCCACGGTCACGGGTGGGGTAGTGGTGGCGGCCGCACCTAGGATGGAATGCAGTGCCTGGTAGAAACGGGATGTGTGGGGCTGGGATCCGGAGCATCCGTTTGCCTCTTTGATTTTTTGGTAGCCTTGTCTCAGCTCCTTGATTTTCACGCGGCACTGCGTTGCATCCCGGCTGTAGCCTCTCTCTGCCATGGCTTTAGAGATCTTCTCGTAGATCTTTGCATTCCTTCTTTTGGAGCGCAGCTCTGAAAGCACGGACTCATCGCCCCACACAGCGATGAGATCCAAGACTTCCCGATCAGTCCATGCTGGGGCCCTCTTTCTAGTCTGCGATTGCACGGCCATCTCTGCTGGAGAGCTCTGCATCGTTGCCAGTGCTGCTGAGCTCGCCACGATGTCCAAACAGGAAATGAGATTCAAACTGCCCAGACAGGAAAGGGAATTCAAATTTTCCCGGGGCTTTTCCTGTGTGGCTGGTCAGAGCATCCGAGCTCTGACCGCTGTCCAGAGCGTCAACAGAGTGGTGCACTGTGGGATAGCTCCCGGAGCTATTAGCGTCGATTTCCATCCACACCTAGCCTAATTCGATATGGCCATTTCGAATTTAGCGCTACTCCTCTCGTTGGGGAGGAGTACAGAAATCGATTTTAAGAGCCCTTTATTTCGAACTAAATAGCTTCGTGGTGTGGACGGGTGCAGGGTTAATTCGATGTAACGGCGCCAAATTCGACATAAAAGCCTAGTGTAGACCAGGCCTAAGTCCAGGCTTCACGGAGTTGTCAATGTCTGTTTGCAATCGGCAGCCAGCTCTTGCTCTGCTCTACACTACAGACTGACATCGGTATTATTGTGTCACTCAGCGATGTGAATAATCCACACCCCTGAGCAATGTCGTTAAACTGACCTAACTGCTCCATGCACAGCGTTATGTTGAGGGGAGGGCTTCTGCTGCTGACACAGCTACTACCTCTCATAGACTATGTCTACACTACCACTTATGTCGATATAACTTACATCACTCAAGGGTGTTGGTGTCCCACCAGCATCGCTACCACCGCTCATTGGGGGCGGATTAGTTATGTTAATGGGAGAGCGCTCTCCTGTTGGCATAGAGCAGCTATACTTGAGATCTTACAGCAGCGTAGCTGCATTGGTATAGCAGAGCCGCTGTAAGATCTCTAGTGTAGACATAGCCTTAGGGAGGTGGATTAACTATACCACTGCGAGAGCTCTCTGCCATCAGCCTACAGCATCTTCGTTAAAGTGCTAGAGCTGCAGCCTTTTAAGTGTAGACCTGCCCCTAGGCATGGAAGCTGTTTGTTGCAGGAAACACCATAGGTGGGGATGGTAGCTACTGCTTTATTACTTTTAGCCTAGTGGTTAGTGCACTCACCTGGGATGTGGGAGACCCAGGTTCAATTCCTGCTTCTGTCTAATGGGGGACAAAGGATTTGAACTCTAGGTTCCTACCTTTCAGGTGACTGCTGTAACCACTGTGCTACGGGATAGTCTGACATGGTGCTCTCTCAATCTCTCATGATGCAGCTGCTCCACTTTGGATAACTAATTAAATGGTCACTGAGCCAGAGAAAGAAAAAATAAGACTTATTCTGTAACCTGGTGGTTAGGAAAATGGGAGACCCAGGGACCCTCTTGTGCCATACAAAGAGGCACAGTAAGAAATAAACATCATGGCAGAAAAAAGGAACTCTGAATGGATTCCTCCTCAATATATTTTGCCATTGTTGTTTCTTTTTTATTGTTTTCTGTGTGTCCAAAACATTCAGCAAATGTACAGAAATCCATTTTAAGTTCAGGTCTGCAAGAAATTCCCTCTCAAATCTGTGTCTCAAAGCAGGCCTCAGCCACCTTTCATATTCCCCTTGGTGGAAAACCACCCTCCTCCCCTGCACCATCACACACCATCCCTTTAAATATATGTATAAAGAGATATGAAGAACTTACTCTTAGAAATATGGGATGAAAATATTTTTTCTCTAATAATGGTTTTTTATTTATCTCAAGGGATGTGTTTGAACTCCAGCAATAGGGAACATGTAGAATCTCTAAAGCAGTGGTATTGCTCAGGATTTCCTGTATTGCAGTAACAGGGGGAGTTTTACAGTTGGGAGCTGAGTCTGGTTGGGAATTTTTTAGAATGAACTTCACAAGGGTGTCAGATTGGAATTTGCCATTAATCTCTTGAATGGGTTCAAGATCAGGCACATTGGGAGACTGTATGTGTGTGGGCATGGAGCTGAGAAGCACTTCTGTTTAACCAATGAGAAATGTTCTCTCTTTCTTTCTATTCACATAGGTGGCAAATAAAACGAAGAAGGTAAGGTTTCCCAGAATCCTATTTGCCCTTCAGCCAGGTCAAATGTCACTTGGTCATATGGAGACTGGAGAAATTGGCAGGCAAATGGATATTTTGTATGCCAGTTGAAGACATCTGCCACTGCAGCAGCAGGAGGTGCTTCATGGGAATGCTGAGCTTATAACAGAGTGAATCCCTCTGGAAGCAGAGATTTGTCTGTTTTGCTAATTTTCAAACTATTTTGCTGGATTAGGTTGCTAATTGTAGAAAGTTGCTTTCTTCAAATACACACACATATGGTTTAAACCTCTTTGTCAGCATTAATGTTGGCAAATTGGAGAGAGTCCAGGAGAGAACAACAAAACAAACAGGTTTAGAAAACCTGACTTATGAGGAAAGGTTAAAAAAAATGGGCAGGTTTAGTCATGAGAAAAGAAACCTGAGGGGGGATCTGATAACAGTCTTGAAATATATTATAGGCTTTTATAAAGAGGACAATCTATTGTTCTCCCTGTCCACTGAAGGTAACACAAGAAGCAATAGGCTTACTCTGCAACAAGGAAGATTCAGATTTCATATTAGGAGAAATTTTCTAACTACAAGGCTAGTTAAGCTCTGGAATAGGCTTCCAAGGGAGGTTGTGGAATTCCCATTGTTGAAGGTTTTTAATAGGTTGGACAAGCACTTGTCAGGGATGGTCTAGGTTTACTTGGCCTTGCCTCAGCTCAGGGAGCTGAACTAGATGACCTCTTGAGGTCCCTTTAAGCCCTACATTTCTATGATTTAATGATAAAATGTTGCATTAGCATGGCCTGCTATATGACAGTGTCAGGAGCACTAAGTTCTCTAGGGATCTGCAGAAACTCCAATTTATGCATCTGTTGTTGTTGTTGTTGTTAAGATAAGATCCAAATGGCCGAGGGCTGAAATCTGCAATTTGAAACTGCAGCATGTCAATATTTCTCACTGATGAGCATTGTACAGCCTTGCTCTAGAGAAGCCTGCTCTTGATTTAGCCAAGGTCTGAACTGTTGAAAATCACACACTGAGAATGCAGAGTGGGCTATTCTGTTAAAGAGAGATGCCCTGCATTGGGGGCCTAGCTTAGCTTTTAAGTGAATTAACTAGAGTCAGTGATTTACAGGATCTGTGCTATGCCACTGACTACATAGTCTCCTGGGAGCACCCCTTTAATGTGCCAGACCCCCAAGGGACTATTCCACCAGGGTAGTGCCTCCGAGACTGAGCCTTCAGGCTCCAGCACTCCTATTTCACCCTGGGAGTTCTGACCACCAAGTTAAATTAAGACAGACCTCTGTCAGCACCTCAGCAAGTATTTGCAGTGACCCCTGCAGCCTCTTCAAAACTGAGTAGGGTTTATTAGTCAACTGGAACACAATATCAGGAAGTTGTTAGGTTAGCATAGAAATGCAAAGGTTAAGAGATCATCCAAATTGGCCAAGCCAGGGTTCCATTGAACCATGCTGCTAAAGTAAACATCGTGGTTTCCTCTCTGTATCTCTGTCCTGTTGTCTCCCAGTCTCAGATGAGCTCCTGTCTCTCTCTAAAGGTCAGGTCTTATCCTCATCCCCTGTCACCTCTTGGTCCATTGTCCTCCTCTGCAAAACCGTGCTGAGCTCACACGTTCCACCTGCTGGAGTTTCCAGTTGTTAGGTGCCAGCTATTAAATCATTGGGGTTCCTCTGGTCTTCCCGGATCCTCCATTGATATGGATCAGTTTCAGCCAGTCCTCAGTGACCCATTCATACCACCCCAGACAGTTACATGACACACACACCTCATGTCTCCTGCTCTGCCCCAGGAGCAGCATGTTATCTCTTCTGCACCCACGGGGTAGCAATCCCAAGTCAAATGAATCACTTCCACACATCAGTCATGAAAATATTACAGAAAATCCACATTTGTCACACTGACTCAGCAGAATGGCTCTAGACCTCCTCAGGATGTGGCTAAAGAGATCCTCTTCCTTCATTTTCTCCGCCATGTCCCCTATCCCGCAATGGGATCTCTGCTGTCAACCTTCACACCTGTGCAGACTTCCACTGCAGTCAGCTGGACTCCACGGGGTTACAGGTTTCACCCACCTAGAACCAACTGCAGACTCAGGATCAAAACTGCCTCCCAGTGCTCTAGAGAACCATGCACAGGGTTGTGGACTGGAAGGACCTGCAGATAATGAGTTGGTGGAATGATCTGGACCTAGTAAGGCCACCTCTAAATCTCGTCAATACCATGCTTCTCGCCCATGCCTGTGCATCACCAGAATGAGTAAAAAGAATAAAGAGACAAGGTGGGTGAGGTAATAACGTTTATTGGACCAACCTCTACTGGGGAGAGAAACAAGCTTTCAAGATTACACGGAGCTCTTCCTCAGGTCTGGGAAACCTACCCAGAGTGTCACAGCTAAATACAATGGGTAACAAATTGTTTAGCATAAGTGGTTAACACACAGTGTAAGAGACCATTCAAAGTGAAATGGCCCATTAACATTTCTGCAGTCAATAAAAAGGGAGCTTATTAGGTTACAGATTCTTGTAATTAGCCATAAATCCAGTGTCTTTATTAAGACCAGGACTTTTAGTGCCCAGCAAAGTTATGAATTTAAGTTCCCAGGCTCATCTTTTGAAAGTATGCAGGTTTCCTTTGAGGATGAGGTCTGAGAGGTCAGATATGGAGGGATTGCTAACATGGACAGATGAATGCTACAGACCAATTCCTACTTCCATTGGGTGAAAGTCTCTCCTATGCAATGGCTATGTGTCACTCAGATCCCACCTATCCCTTCAAAATAGGGCATAGGTGAGTATCTTGTGCTGCATAATCCTAGCGCTTGCTCGCTGTCCAGAGATTAATTTCACCCCAAATCAGTCCTTACATGTCTTTGAAAGGAGTTAGGCCCTGACAATGTGTCTCCAATGATGTGATTTGGAATTTGCCAGTGACATCAACAATGGCAGTAGAATCACACCCTTTGAGATAGTGACTGTGTGTGGGTGTCCCACATTCAAAATATGAACTGTCTATTACCCAGGCTGATTTTTTGGTATACTTGTCAATTGTGTCTTCTCCACCACCAACCTCCTGCCCCCCTTGAGGTCTGGGGAGGGCAAGACAGACACTCCTGCCAATTTGAAGGATGTAGGAGCCCCTCCAAAGCCTGTCACACTGGCAGGCCTGAGGGGTGCACCTGCATGTCTTTGGGGGCTGGTAGAGAGGGAATCTCTTCACTACCACTCATGACTTAAGGGGCTTGGTGAAGCTAGAGAGGGGAGAGGAGTAGCAGAGCCAACATGGATTGACACCTTCCTAGCAGGCACAGGGATGAAAGCGCTGAGGACTTCAGGAGTGCTCCCACCTTTTTGGTACAGGGAGATGGGAAGGCAAAAGCCTTCTTCATTAGCTGAGGGAAAATGCTGCCTCTCAGCATGTGCAGTAGCTCTGACTGGCTGCAAGCAAAGGAGTTGGGCTGGTAGCCAATCAGAGTGGGGTTACCCTACAGAAACATCTGAAAACCTATGTCTTATGGGGAAATCCGATAGACCTGGCAAATTAGGGGCCATCTGAAATCCCAGAGAGCTGGCAGGTTTAAGTCAATTGGACTTTGAAGAGTGTCGCCCAGTTGAAATATAACGTTGTACCTGTACTTACTGATCACACAAACATCTGATTCCTTTGGTTATCTTTGTGCAATGATATTTTATGTCTCATCCACTCTTCCCCTCATCACCCTTAAACTCACTCCCCTCTAGGTTATTTGGAGGGAGCAGGGCTTTCTCTTGTGTTCCTCTCCTGTCTCCCTGGTTGCTGCAGCCCATTTTCATCTCTCTCCTAGCAGGGAAGACAGCAGCTCCAGGGAGATACAATGCAGCTCCCCACACTGCCAGCCTCACTAAACCTATTCCCTAGTGATCTGCTGTCTCTGTCTGAAGCTGAGGAGTGAGTGAAACATGGAACAGACCTGGTGACTCCACAAGAGCCACAAATGGTCCCCAAAACAGTACAATAACCAGTGTGTGTGTGTGTGTGTGTGTGTGTGTGTGTGCCATTAGTGTGCTTTACTTTCTCTTTTCTGCACAAGTAAATCATTCT
>NW_020687493.1:0-3632 GCF_002925995.2 Terrapene triunguis | reverse complement strand
AGGAGGGGTCTCCTCTCCCACCTCAGAGGCCCTCCTGTCCCACAGAGGCGGGATTTGAACCAGGGTCACTCACAATCTAAGCAAGCACCCTAACCCCCGTACCATAGAGGGACTTGAAAAGTTACCTTTCTCCGGTTAATATATAGTTAAAGTGGAAGGCTTGAGCAGTAAGAGATTGACACACCCACCCCTTCTCAACAAGGACAGAAGGGAGCTGAACCAGGGTCACTCACAATCCAAGCAAGCACTCTAACCCCCGTACCATAGAGGGACTTGAAAAGTTACCTTGCTCCGGTTAATATATAGTTAAAGTGGACCGCTTGAGCGGTAAGAGATTGAGACATCCATCTCATGGAAGGGATTTGAACCAGCACATCTTTGTTTCTTGGGTGAGTACCCAAACCACAGGACTATAGCGGGACTCACACACAGTGGCTGGCCCAATTCTCATGTAATATTTACTGAATGTGTCCTACCTTCAACAGAAAGGACTGAGGGAGACCCCACAGCCCACTACCTCCTAGCCAGGCTCTTAGACCATTCTGTTGAGAGGTAGGCAATCAACCTTCAAATCCCATCTCAGGGAGCATAAAGGGGATTTGAACCGCCACCTGTGCCCGTCTAGGGGAAAGTATCCAAACCACTGGACCACAGAGGGATACACAGTGTAGGTGTGGCCCAGTGACTATTTAATTACCTAATGACATTGGCCCACCTTCAATAGGAAACACTGAGGGAGCCAGCACATTGGAATACCTCCTAGCCCAGCACTTAGAGCAGTCACTTGCCAGGTAAAAGATCAAGGTTCCAATCCCGTCTCAGCCAGCATAAAGGGGATTTGAACCCTAACCTCCCACAGGCCAGCCACAACCCCAAACCACTAGACCATACTGGGCTGCTTGCTAAACTTGCAACCCAATGAATATGTAATGAAAGTGGAACAACTGCAGCAGAAAAATTGGACACAGCCACGCCCCAACGAGAACCCCTCTTAGTCCAGCAGCTGCATGTTCATTCACCTTGGAGGCAGGAGATGGCTCTTCAAGTCCCTTCTCAGCAAGCTGAGGAAGGAGTTGAACCTGCATCATCCACATGCTGGGTAAGTACCCAAGCCACTGGACTACAGAGGGATTCGTGGAGTGGCCCTGGCCAGTTACTACTGAATGAACGTGGCACAGGCTCGACAAGCTACACCGAGCAAGCCTCCTCAGGCTGGCCTTTACTTCAGTATCAGGGCTCACGCTTGAGAGAATGCAGAGCCCCCCTCAACTCCCTGCTCATCAGGCGTGGAGAAGGAAATTGACCCAGCATCTTCCCCTCCCCACCTCTGCTCGCCGGCCACGGCCAGGAACCCCTCAGGTGACTTTGGTGCTTAACCCACTTCGTGTGAGATGGTTAGGGACCTGCCGAACGCCCCGCAAAACAGCCCAGGGAGGAGGCAGAGGCCTCCCATGTAACTTTTAACCTAGTGGTTAGGGGCCTCGCCTGTGATGGGGATCGGGGGGCTGCTTCAGGTTCAGCTGGGAAAGGAGACAGTTAAGGGTGGATCTGATAGAGGTCTAGAGACAATCATGTCTTGGGTGGAGAACGTGACTCAGGACGTGTTATTTACCCCTTCACACACCGCAAGAACCAGGGGTCACCCACTGGAATTCGTAGGCGGCAGGTTTAACCCAAACCAAAGGCAGTACTTTGCCCCGCAACGCAGTTCGTGCGAGCTGGTTAGGGACCTGCCAAATGCCCCACAAAACAGCCCAGAGGGAAGGAGGCAGAGGCCTCCCGGGTAACTTTTAACCTACTGTTTAGGGGTCTCACCTGTGATGGGGGTTGGGGGGGGCGGCTGCTTCGAGCGCTTTTTTTTTTTGTTTCGTCAGGCGGGAGTCCTGTTTTTTTTTTTTGTTTTTTTTTTTTTGCTTCGGCGCGGCAGGGGTTGCATGCTTAAAAATTTTTTACGCATGGGGTGCGCGATCAAAAAAGTTTGGAGACTACTGGGCTAGACAATCATGCCTGGGGTGGAGAACGTGACTCAGGACGTGTTATTTACCCCTTCGCGGAACGCAAGAACCAGGGGTCACCCGCTGGAATTAGTAGGCAGCAGGTTTAACCCAAATCAAAGGCAGTACTTCGCCCCGCAAGGCACCATCAGCCTGTGGAACTCGTCGCCAATTGACGTGGGGCGGGCCAAAACTGATGTTGGGTTCAAAAAAAGCATGAGAAAGTGCGTGGTGAATGGGTCCATCAGTGGCCATTAGCCAAGACGGTCAGGGACGCAGCCCCGCGCTCCGGGCGTCCTTAGCCCGCTGACTGCCAGCTGCTGGGAGGGGCTGACGGGACGGATCGCTTGATAATTGCCCTCTTCTGTTCATTGCCTTTGAAGCAGCCGGCATTGGCCGCTGTGGGAAGACAGGATGGTGGGCTACCTGGGCCATTGGTCTGATGCAATCTGCCCATTCACCTTCTTAACTCTCCCCTCCGCCTGATGAGCGCGAGGGATTTGCAAAGGGCTCACCTACCGCCCGGCTGAGTGCCCTAATCATTGGGTCCTGGGCTACAGTGATGGGAGCACCCTCAGTTGAAGCTGTTACACGTTAATTGAAGGCCCCTGGGCCCAGTTAAAGGCTGTGGCTCCTTCTCTGATCCCGTGGTTAGGCTTCACAGAGGGACTCTAAGGCTGTCATGTTCAAAGCCCCCTTCTCCCTGGTGGGCAGGTTGGGGGGGGGTTTGAAGAGGGCTCTCCTGCAGCCTGTCTATGTTCTGTGGTTCCACGGCTCTAACGATGGGGGTCTTGTGAGCCCTTCCTATTGTTCGTGAAGCTGTTCAACATTAATGAACTATTATTTGGGTCCAAAACCCTCGTTCCTTCCTCTGTAGTCCAGTGATTAGGCTACGGAGCTGGCTTGTGGCCGCTGTGGGTTCAAATCCTCTCTTTGTCCGTTGTAAGGGCCTATGAAAAGCTATCCCCAGCAGTTCTGTGGTGGGCAGATCCCTTGCTTTTTGCCCATAGAACGTGTTCCAAATGAATTAACTATTGTTTGGGCAACAGTAGAACCATCACTCCTTTCCTGGTCCAGTGGTTAAGCCATTGGTGTGGGATGTGGCTGCTGTGGGTTCAATTCCCCTGTTCTCTCTCTCCTGATTCTAAGAAAGACTTGAGATCAGGCCTGGTGTGTGTTCCCTACTTTTTGGGTTGTGCACTTGGGGGGGGAGGGGGGCAGCCTCTCTCTTGCCTGTGGAAGCTGTTCCACTTTCATTAAATGGTTGTTGGGCCTCAGACTGACAGGATTCCCTCTGTGGCCTGATGGTTAAACTGCACCCTTGGTGTGGGGGAGATGTGGGTTCAAATCTCACCTAGTGCATGTGCTTCCAGCATTCTGTGCTAGTGTTGGGGGTGCCTTCCTTCTTGCCTTTCAAAGCTGCTCCGCTTTAATTAAATGGTATTTGGGCCTCACTCTTGCACAGTAGCCTCTGTGGGCTGATGGTCACGCTATGTGCTTAGGGTGTGGGAGATGTGGGTTTGAATCTCGCTGGGTGTGTGTCCCTGACATTTCTGTAATAGCAAAGGGCTTGTCTGCTTCCTTCTTGTCGGTTGAAGCTGTTCCACTTTAGTTAAATGTGCTCTGGGCCAGCCTCAC
>NW_020687492.1:1120-3088 GCF_002925995.2 Terrapene triunguis | reverse complement strand
CCAGAACTACATCGTCACACCCCGATCCCGCCCCTTCCACACTTCCTGCCCCTGAGGCTTCCCCAGTCCCTGCTGCCTCCGTCCCCTTGGATGCAGACCCTAGCCAGGGGGAGCCGCAATCTAGCGGTTTGGCAGCAGGGGATGGGGAGCTCGTTCCTGTCCCCGATCCTGCCCCCTCTCCTGTCCAACTCCCTGATCCCGCTTTGGGTTCCACCCCTACTCCCGCCCTTCTCCCTGTTCCTGTCCCCAAGGTGTCTCTTTCTGCCACCTCTGGGTTCACTGCTGCCCCCGGGGTTGTCGCATTTCCGTTGCCTGCAGACGACCCTCGGGGGGCAGCTTTTATGTCTCCCCTTCCCGCCACTGTAGGGGCTGTGTTGTTCCCTCAGCCACCCTCTCCTTTACCGGGGACAGGGACGGGCAGCCCGGCGCAGAAGCGCCGGAGCTCGGCCCCTTGTTTGTCCATCACCGTGAGCCGCGAGGACCCTTCAGGGGCCCTGCTGGAGGCTGGCGGCGGCTTGGCCGCTGCCTCCCCCTCCGCGCTGCGGGATGAGCTGCGCCTCTTTCTATCGGATACCCGTGGTTCCCAGGGTAAGGTGCAGCTCGCCCTTCGGCGCTGGGGGGACTTCCATCTCGTCCTCCGGGCTGTGGAGGCACTTTTGGGGGAGGGGCGGGGGTCCGATCGGCGGGACTTCGCGGCCTACCGGCGGGCCCGCAGATTCCGCGACTCCTTGTTGACCTATGGAGTCGAAAACAGGATCTTGCGGGGCCCGCTGGAGGCTGTCGATCCCTCTGCCTGTGAGGATTTGCCCCAGCCCTCAACATGACAGTCACCACCTTTGCATCGTTGAACGCCCGGGGCTGTAGGGTGGGTCTCCGCAGGTGCCAGGTGCTCTCCTTCCTTCGGGAGGGGGGGTACTCTGTGATTTTCCTGCAGGAGACCCACACGGCTCCGGCCGTCGAGGCTAGCTGGCGGCTGGAGTGGGGAGACGGGGTTTATTTTAGCCACCTCAGCGCCCACTCGGCTGGGGT
Organism: Terrapene triunguis; assembly: GCF_002925995.2. Classification (NCBI taxonomy): domain Eukaryota; kingdom Metazoa; phylum Chordata; order Testudines; family Emydidae; genus Terrapene; species Terrapene triunguis. Next base: position 2,059 of record NW_020687492.1, on the reverse strand, counting down.
GGCCACCCTGTTCTCCCCGGGGCTGCGGCCTGAGGTGCTGGGGGTTGCCGAGGTAGTGCCGGGCCGCCTTCTGCACGTCCGGGCCCGTGTGGAAGGGCTGGTTCTAAATTTGGTCAACGTTTATGCCCCGAACAAGGGCCCGGACCGTGTGCCTTTCTTTCAGAGGGCGGCGGCCTTCCTCGGCACTCTGGATTCTTGCGAGTGCCTGGTCCTGGGCGGGGACTTTAATACCACCCTCGAGGACCAGGACCGCTCCGGGATTGAGTCTTCCCAGGCGGCCGCGGGCGTCCTCAGGGAGATTGTAGACCATCACTCCCTGGTGGACGTCTGGCGCGACCACCACCCGGACGATGATACCACCTTCACCTATGTCCGGGTGGAGGACGACCGGTCGCATCACTCCCAGTTGGACCGAATCTATCTGTCTCGCTTTCATCTAGCCCGGGCCCATGCCTCCAGCGTTCGGCCGGCCCCGTTCTCGGACCACCATTTGGTGACCGTGACGGCCTCTCTCAGTTCTGAGCGGCAAGGGCCGGCCTATTGGCATTTTAATGGTAGTTTGCTGGAGGACGTGGACTTCGTGGCTTCCTTCCGGGAGTTTTGGCTGGCCTGGCGGGAGCAGCGGCGCGCCTTTCCCTCGGCGCGGCGGTGGTGGGATGTGGGGAAGGTCCGCGCGCGGCTCTTTTGCCGGAACTACGGCGGAGGGGTGCGCTGATGGGGCAGTTGGAGCGGGAGGTCTTGGAGCTGGAGAGGCGTCTGGCTTCCAGCCCCGAGGATCCACCCCTCTGTGAGGCATACCGGGAGAAGCGGGAGGAGCTCCGGGCCCTGGAAGACCACCGGGCCCGGGGCGCGTTCGTTCGATTCCGCATCCGTCTCCTTCGGGAGATGGATTGCGGCTCCCGCTTCTTCTATGCCCTGGAGAAAAGGAGGGGGGCCAAA
>NW_020687492.1:0-1020 GCF_002925995.2 Terrapene triunguis | reverse complement strand
GGTGCTCTGGACCGGGCTCCCGACGGTCAGCGCGGGCGACCGAGACCGGCTGGAGTCGCCTCTCACCCTAGCCGAGTTCTCGGAAGCCCTCCGGCTCATGCCCACCAACAAATCGCCGGGCATGGACGGGCTGACCGTGGAGTTCTACCGCGTGTTCTGGGATGTCCTCGGCCCAGACCTCGTCACCGTCTGGGCCGAGTCCTTGCTAAGCGGGGTCCTCCCTCTCTCGTGCCGGCGAGCTGTGCTCGCCTTGTTGCCGAAGAAGGGGGACCTTCGCGATTTACGGAATTGGCGTCCCCTCTCGCTCCTCAGCACGGACTATAAGGTCGTAGCGAAGGCTATCTCGCTGCGGCTGGGGTCCGTGCTGGCGGACGTGGTCCATCCCGACCAGACCTACACCGTCCCGGGCCGGAGCATCTTTAACAACCTATACCTGGTCCGTGACCTTTTAGAGCTGGGGCGTAGGGATGGTCTGTCGTTCGCCCTCCTGTCCCTGGACCAGGAGAAGGCGTTCGACAGGATGGACCACGGGTATCTCCTGGGCACCCTGCGGGCTTTCGGCTTCGGGCCCCAGTTTGTAGGCTTTCTCCGGGTGCTGTACGCTGAAGCGGAGTGTTTGGTCCGGCTCAACTGGGCCCTGACCGAGCCGGTCAGCTTTGGGCGGGGAGTGCGTCAAGGGTGCCCCCTCTCGGGCCAGCTGTACGCTCTGGCGATCGAGCCCTTCCTCTGCCTCCTCCGTCGGAGGATGGCGGGGTTGGCGCTTCGGGAGCCGGAGATGCGGCTGGTCCTGTCGGCGTACGCCGACGACGTGCTCCTCGTGGTCCAGGACCCAGAAGATCTGGTGCGGGTGGAGGCCTGCCAGGCCGTTTATTCGGCGGCCTCCTCCGCCCGGGTTAACTGGGTCAAGAGCTCAGGCCTGGTGGTCGGGGACGGGTGGCAGGCCAGCTCCATCCCGCCCGCGCTTCAAGCCATCCGGTGGAGCGCGGGTCCGCTGCTCTATCTTGGCGTTTATCTTTCCGC
>NW_020687491.1:5799-6120 GCF_002925995.2 Terrapene triunguis | reverse complement strand
AATCCCACTAGGTGCCTCAATACCTTTAAAAATCTGCCCTAGAGCTCTTCTCTGAAAGCCCTTACAGTCCTAGTAGACATGGCAGAGAAGGGGAGGGGCTTGAAACAGAGGCAGAAAGAGGGTAAATGACGGGTCCCAGGTGTCAGAGCAGGTCACTGGCAGAGACAAGAACAGAGCCCAGGTGTCCTGACAGCCAGTGCACCACACAGCAGAGAGTAAATGATACGTTTACTACCAGTCCATTGTTAGATGCAGGCAGAAGTGCTGCTGGGATTTGATGCCATAAATCAATTTGGGAGCAGGGAGTCGGCCGTCTAGGCA
>NW_020687491.1:0-5699 GCF_002925995.2 Terrapene triunguis | reverse complement strand
TGCCCTGCAAAGTGGGAATAAGGCTGTGTTAGCATTTTAGTTTATGACAGGGGTAGGCAACTTATGGCACGTGTGCCGAAGGTGGCACGCAAGCTGATTTTCAGTGGCACTCACACTGCCCGGGTCCTGGCCACCGGTACAGGGGCTCTGCATTTTAATTCAATTTTAAATGAAGTTTCTTAAACATTTTAAAAAACTTATTTACTTTACATACAACAATAGTTTAGTTATATATTATAGACTTATAGAAAGAGACTTTCTAAAAACGTTAACATGTATTACTGGCCCACGTAACCTTAAATTAGAGTGAATAAATGAAGACTCGGCACACCACTTCTGAAAGGTTGCTGACCCCTGGTTTATGAGTTTCATTCCCAAGTTGTGAGGTTGGTGATGGTCGCAATGGAGGGACCTACTTTGCAAGAATTGTTGGATTTGGAGTGGGCTTTGTTCCATCCTTTGTTCTGCATTTTATCAAGCCACACCATGGGCAAAATCCTCAGATGGGATAAAGTGATGAAGCTCCATTGACTTTAAAGCAGCTGACACAATTTACACTACTGTGATAACAGAACTCACTGATTGTCAGAGGCAAGGAGCAGTAACAACACCTTGTCATTGTAAGTGATGAGTTCTGTGCACCTTTGATATTCATATAGTGAGATGTTAGAATCATAGAATATCAGGGTCAAAAGGGACCTCAAGAGGTCATCTAGTCCAACCCCCTGCTCAAAGCAGGGCCAATCCCCAGACAGATTTTTGCCCTGATCCCTAAATGGCCCAACTCAAGAATTGAACTCACAACGCTGGGTTTAGCAGGCCAATGCTCAAACCACTGAGCTATCCCTCCTAGGGAAAGGGGAATCAGGGACATTCCCTCTGTTGCTCTAATACTGACCATTGTCCTTCTCATTCCCTCCACAGCCATCACACAGCGGACTGAGGAAGAAAATGTCCAACGAAACAGCTGTGACTGAATTTCTTCTCCTGGGATTCTCTGACGTTCGGGAGCTGCAGATTTTACACTTTGTGGTGTTTCTAGTGCTTTACCTGATATCCCTGCTGGGGAACCTTCTCATCATCACAGCCATAGCCCTCAACCACCACCTTCACACCCCCATGTACTTCTTCCTGATGAATCTGTCCATCCTAGACCTCGGCTCCATCTCTGTCAGCATCCCCAAATCCATGGCCAATTCCCTCACGAACACAAGATCGATTTCTTATTCTGGATGCGTTGCTCAAATATTTCTCATCTTCTTCTTTGCTTCAGCAGGTTTTGCCATACTGACCGTCATGGCATATGACCGATATGTCGCCATCTGCCAACCACTGCACTATGAGACAGTGATGAACAGGAGAGCTTGTGTCCAAATGGCAGCCAGTGCCTGGATCGGTGGCAGTCTCAATTCTGCACTGCACACTGGGAACACGTTTGCAATATCCTTCTGTGGAGGCAACATGGTGGATCAGTTCTTCTGTGAAATCCCCCAGCTCCTCAAGCTCGCCTGCTCTGACTCATACCTCACTGAAGTTGGGTTTCTCATCTTTAGTCTGTGCTTAGCGTCAAGCTGCTTTGTTTTCATAATTGTGTCATATGTTCAGATCTTCAAAGCAGTGCTGAGAATCCCCTCTGAGCAGGGCCGCCATAAAGCCTTCTCCACCTGCCTCCCTCACCTCTTTGTGGTCTCCTTGTTCTTTTGTACTTCTGCCTTTGCCTACCTGAAACCCACCTCCAGCTTAACATCCAGTCTGAATCTCATGGTGGCTGTTCTCTATTCTGTGTTGCCACCCATGATGAATCCGATCATCTACAGCATGAGAAACAAAGAGTTGAAAGATGCACTGAGTAAATGGATAGGTTGGAGGTTATTCACTAAGAACAAAATGTCCATATTTCTCCTTGGGTAACAATTTCATTCTGTGTTTCTTTATAAATATAATCAGCTGATGACATTATTGCCTCCATGAGAAAATACTGTGCAATGTGTTTATGCAGAAGTGGGTATTTACACTAGTAGAAATACAGACAAACATGACTCAAGAAAAAAAGGAGTTTCTATAGGTTTATAGAAATGTAAATAAGATCGGAATATATCTATTGTATACTGCAACCAATCACCATACTATCTGACACCCTTGCCTATAAAATTAGTAGCCATAGCAAAGTCCCTAATGAGGTCTCTGGCTCTTCTTATATTTTGGGATAATAACTCAGATTGAGGTATGAATGCTGTCAGGGTTCCTTCCCCACTCTGAACTCTAGGGTATAGATGTTGGGACCCCCATGAAAGCCCCTTAAGCTTATTCCTACCAGCTTAGCTTAAAACCTGGTACGCTGCCACCACCAAGTGATTTAACAAGAAACAGGGAAAGGACCACTTGGAGTTCCTCTTCCCCCAAAATATCCCCGCAAGTCCTTAAACGCCCTTTACTGGGGAGGCTTGAGAATAATATCCTCACCAATTGGTTGCAAAGTGATCAAAGTCCCAAACCCGTGGGTCTTTGGACAATGGAACCCATTCTAGCCTTAGTTTCAAAGTTACAACAAAACAGAGATAAACTTCCCTATAGCAAAGGTAAAATTCACAAGTTGAGAAAATAAAGATAAACTAATACGCCTTGCCTGGCTGTTACTTACAAGTTTGAAATACGAGAGACTTGTTCAGAAAGATTTGGAGAACATGGGTTGATGTCCAGTCCCTCTTAGTCCCAAGAGCGAACACCACCAAAACAAAGAGCACAAACAAAAGCCTTTCTCCCCCCCACCCCAAGATTTGAAAGTATCTTGTCCCCTTATTGGTCCTTTGGGTCAGGTGTCAGCCAGATTATCTGAGCTTCTTAACCCTTTACAGATAAAAGGATTTTGGTGCCTCTGGCCAGGAGGGATTTTATAGTATTGTATACAGGAGGGTTGTTACCCTTCCCTTTATAGTTATGACAAATTCATTTGTTCTTTGTGGTTTTTGTTTGTTTGTTTGTCAGATTGTTAGCTTATTTTTGCTTAACTGTGTAATTAATGATATGTTAGGCATCTTTTGATTATTTTAACCTAAGTGAATATGTAAAAATGGTGTCATTCTTGCTATGGTGGAAAGACTGTTTTAAAGAAAAACTTTCCCCAGAGTTTCCTAAAGAAAATCTGACTCGGAATAATGAAGCCAAATTTGGATTCATAAATCATAGAATCATACAATATCAGGGTTGGAAGGGACCTCAGGAGGTCATCTAGTCCAACCCCCTGCTCAAAGCAGGATCAATCCTCAACTAAATCATCCCAGCCAGGGCTTTGTCAAACCTGACTTTAGAAACCTCTAAGGAAGGAGATTCCACCACCTCCCTAGGTAACCCATTCCAGTGCTTCACCACCCTCCTAGTGAAAATGTTTTTCCTAACATCCAACCTAAACCTCCCCCACTGTAACTTGAGACCATTACTTCTTGTTCTGTCACCTGCTACCACTAAGAACAACCTAGATCCATCCTCTTTGGAACCCCCTTTCAGGTAGTTGAAAGCAGCTATCAAATCCCCCCTCATTCTTCTCTTCTGCAGACTAAATATCCCAGTTACTTCAGCCTCTCCTCATAAATCATGTGCTCCAGCCCCCTAATCATTTTTGTTGCCCTCCGCTGGAATCTTTCCAATTTTTCCACGTCCTTCTTGTAGTGTGGGGCCCAAAACTGGATACAGTACTCCAGATGAGGCCTCACCCATGCCGAATAGAGGGGAATGATCACGTCCCTCGATCTGCTGGCAATGCTCCTACTTATACAGCCCAAAGTGCCATTAGCATTCTTGGCAACAAGGGCACACAGTTGACTCATATCCAGCTGCTCATCCACTGTAACACCTAGGTCTTTTTCTGCAGGACTGCTGCCTAGCCACTCCATCCCTAGTCTGTAGCAGTGCATGGGATTCTTCTGTCCTAAGTGCAGGACTCTGCACTTGTCCTTGTTGAGCCTCATCAGATTACTTTTACCCAATCCTCTAATTTGACGAGGTCCCTCTGTACCCTATCCCTACCCTCCAGCATATCTACCACCCCCCTGAGTTTAGTGGCATCTGCAAAATTACTGAGGCAATCCGCGCCATCCTCCAGATCATTAATGAGGATATTGAACAAAACCAGCCCCAGGACCGACTCCACTTTAGCCCCTCACTTCAAGGAGATCAGGATTTGACCAATAGCCTATATACACAAGGATCCAGATTTGGCTGACAGCACCCTGGAGAAAGTGAGTGTGACAGAGGTGTAAGGGCCAGATTTCCCAACTCAGCTAGACCAGCACCAATGCAGAGTAGACCCATTGACATCACCAGTTTAATACTGATGAGGTTCTGGCCCAATGTCACTGGGCAGCACTCAATAGTGACATGAACACTGGTGTAAGTTTCTTGTTTGGGGTCATTTTGGTCTAGCCCTGGTGTAAGTGGACAAGTGCCATCACATGCACTGATCTGGTGTTCCATACCCCATCTTGTGTAGATCTACTCACATCCAAGCTGAGAAATGATCTCAAAAGTTGGCCTGTTATTAGTATTAGAATATCATCTTTGTGCATGGTTGTGTACACTACATATATGACAGACAAAAGCATTAGATTAGATGAGGGGTAGGCAACCTATGGCACGAGTGCCGAAGGCGGCACACAAGCTGATTTTCAGTGGCATTCACGGTGCCCGGGTCCTGGCCACCAGTCCGGGGGGCTCTGAATTTTAATTTAATTTTAAATGAAGCTTCTTAAACATTTAAAAAACCTTATTTACTTTACATACAACAATAGTTTAGTTATATATTACAGACTTATAGAAAGAGACCTTCTAAAAACGTTAAAATGTATTACTGGCACGCAAAACCTTAAATTAGAGTGAATAAATGAAGACTCGGCACACCACTTCTGAAAGGTTGTCGACCCCTGGATTAGATAGAGAGATACACAGACAGGACCATTCCTTGTCCTAACACACAACCTCATTTAGTCATAATGATAGATTTCTATTTGATTGTGAATTATATTAGCTTGCTAGATAATGAATAATCTATGGAAATTATTGTGCAAATTATTGTGATTCTTTTCCTGTAAATGATTGTCTATGTCCAGATCATGATTTTCTTTTAAGAACTCCTTATTGAACATTATTTAGCAAAGATTTTTATGACTATCACTCATTTACAAACATTTACAAACAGCTCATCCTAACGCACATAGTGTTTGAACTTTGATCTGTTTTGACTGGATACATTTTTAACATGCTCTGGTTTGCTTCTCTGAGCAAATGGATGTATCACAGTGGGATCCTTAGGCCAATCCTCAGCTGAGTTAAATTGTCATAGCTCTATTGAAGTCAATAGATCTCTGAGAATATACACCAGCTGAGGATCTGCTCCAAACACTCATGATTATGAATTTAAAACTCACTTCCTTTAAATATTCTCTACAATGGTCCTGATTCCGCAGCCACTTCAGCATGTTCTTAACTTTAATCATATGAGTGGCCCCATTGAAGGTTTAAATGTAAACTCATGCTTAAGTCCCTGTTGAATATGGGTTAGGGCTATGGATAGGGATTAAGGCTAACACCAAACTGGTGCCAGACTCTGACACTGTCTCCATTTCTCTCCTTTCCGAGCAGGGCCGGCTCCAGGCACCAGCATTCCAAGCAGGTGCTTGGGGCGGCAATCTGCAAGGGGCGGCAGT
>NW_020687490.1:4387-6062 GCF_002925995.2 Terrapene triunguis | reverse complement strand
TATGAGGAGAGATTAAAGAGGCTAGGACTTTTCAGATTGGAAAAGAGACTAAGGGGGGATATGATAGAGGTATATAAAATCATGAGTGGTGTGGAGAAAGTGAGTAAGGAAAAGTTCTTCTTCGAGTGCTTGCTCATATCCATTCCAGTTAGGTGTGTGCGCGCCGCGTGCACGATCGTCGGAAGATTTTTACCCTAGCAACACCCGGTGGGTCGGCTGTGGAGCCCCCTAGAGTGGCGCCGTTATGGCGCTGGATATATACCCCAGCCGACCCAGCGCCCCCTCAGTTCCTTCTTACCGCCCCTGACGGTCGTTGGAACTGTGGAGCGCGGCTTAGCTGATCTCCACACTCCCTAGCTTCTCTTTGCTCTTGTTGTATTTAGTTATATAGATAGTTGTTCAAGTTAGTTAGTAGTTAGTTATAGTGTATATATATATAGTTATAAGTTGTTATCGGGGGTTTAGGGGGTGTTTTTCCCCTTTTCCCCCCGGCGCGCAGCCGGGCCCATGCCCAAGGCTCCTGGCTTTAAGCCGTGCGCGTCCTGCGGGAAGCACATGCCAACTAGCGACCCGCATAGCTCCTGCTTGAAGTGCCTGGGAGAGACTCATCCAGCAGATAAGTGCCCTATCTGCAAGGCCTTCAAGCCGAGGACAAGGAAGGAGCGGGACTTTAGGCTCCGACAGCTCCTCATGGAGGCGGCGCTGAGTCCGGATCCTCCCTCGGCGCGCCCTGTCCCGGCACCGAGCGCTTCGGTGCGCAGCGCCCCGGCGGGCCCGACCGGTGCGGCAGAAAAGACTGTCCGGCACCGACCGACGTCGGCACCGCGCCCGCCCAAAGAGCCTCGGCACCGATCCATTTCGCCGGGCCATAAGAAGACCGCTAAGACACGGGACGCTGCTGCCGCGAAGATACAGGCTCCCCCGGTGCCGGGGGTAGAGCCGCGTCCGCAGCTGGACCGCCAAAGACAGGCGGCCACACCGTCGACTCCGGCACCGAGGCCGTTGAGTCCGGTGCGGACTGTTTCACCACCAAGGCTGGTGGTGGAACCTTGTCTCCCTTCCACCCCGGAGACCTTTGCCACGGCGAGAGACCTGATCGCCCTCACGGAGCCGGCGCCGTCGCAACTCCCGGCACCGGTGGCTCCACGCGTGCTGCAGTCCAGAGGCAAGCCTGCCCTGGTGCGCCCACCGTCGCCAGCACGAGTCTCTCGGCACCGCTCCAGATCCCGAAGCAGGTCCCGACGCCGCTCGGAGTCCCGGCGCCGAGGGTCACCTCGGCACCGGTCGTACTCGCGGCCCAGATCTTCCTCGCGGCGCCGTTCAACATCCCGGCACCGCCGTGACGACCGGCACCGATCGGGGTCGAGGCGCAGCTCCCGGCACCGGTATGAGCGCCGCTCGGGCTCGAGAGGCCGCTCCCGGTACCACGCCTCCTCCAGATCGTCGTCACGTTCCAGATCGGGATCCCGGCACCGGAGGGACTATCGGCACCGGTCCAGGTCCCGGCACCGTTCGCCGGAACAACGCAGGGACAGGTCCCCTTACGGTCGGCACCGATCGGCACCGTACCATCCGGTGCCGACGGCATCGGGTTCGGCACCGCCGTGGCCGTCGAGATCGGCGTCCCGGTCATCTGAGACGGTGGAGCCCGGCCACCTGCAGGAGACCGAGGACC
>NW_020687490.1:0-4287 GCF_002925995.2 Terrapene triunguis | reverse complement strand
GTCGGCTTCCCGCTCTGGCCGTTCGGACACCAGGGCCCCGGAGTCTACCATCTCCCGCCCTCCTCCAAGGGACGTGGAGGCTCCAGTGCCCGCACCTGCAGAGGCCCCTGACCAGGGGGCAGGAGATGCCCAACACCAGGAGCACCTGGAGCAGGACCAACCATTGGACCCCTTGCCACCGGGGGCATCTTCCTCGTCCTCTCCTGATGAGGCCGTAGCGGGCACGTCGTCCATCGGGCCGCCCCCGATAGACCTTCGGGCCCACCAGGACCTACTGCGGCGCATGGCTCGCAATCTGGACCTCCAGGTGGAGGAGGTTGCGGAGGTCCATGACCCGATAGTGCAGATCATCTCAGCGGATGCTCCATCCAGGGTGGCATTACCGCTGGTCCGCACCATCCAGGCCAACGCCACTACTATCTGGCAGACCCCGGCCTCTATTCCACCCACGGCCAGAGGGGTTGAGAGAAAATACTTTGTCCCATCAAAGGATCATGAGTATCTGTACATTCACCCCCAACCGTGCTCACTGGTGGTTTCCTCAGTGAATGCACGGGAGCGCCATGGCCAGCAGGCCGCTGCGCCCAAATCGAAGGACGCTAAGCGCTTCGATTTGTTCGGCCGCAAGGTGTATTCGGCTGGCGGACTGCAATTGCGGGCAGCGAACCAGCAGGCGCTACTGAGCCGCTACGGCCTCAATATGTGGTCCTCGATGGGGAAATTTAAAGAACTGGTTCCCCAGGACTCGAGGGACGAGTTTGGGGCCCTGGTAGAGGAGGGCAAGCGGGTGGCATGCACCTCCCTACAGGCGTCCCTCGATATAGCGGACTCGGCCGCTAGGACCCTGGCGTCGGGGATAGCAATGCGCCGAATCTCCTGGCTCCAGGTGTCGGGCTTGCCTCCGGAACTGCAGCAGACCCTGCAGGATCTACCGTTTGAGGGCCAGGGCCTCTTTTCGGAGAAAACAGACTCGAGGCTCCAAAACCTCAAAGACTCCCGGACAATGATGCGCTCCCTGGGGATGCATGTCCCAGGGCCTCAGCGCAGGCCCTTCAGGCCGCAGCCTCAGCGGTTCTACCCTCCCCCGCCTCGTCCAAGACAGGACTTTGCTAGGAGGCGGGGTCGAGGTGGTAGGAGAAGGTCGACCGGCCCTCAACCCGGTCAGAACCAGGGCCAGTCTAGGCCACCTTCAGGGCCTAGACAAGCCTTTTGAAGGTGCGGTCGAGGACGGCACCACGACCGGTACCCAGGATCCGACTCCCCCTTTCCGGGACCGCCTCTCCCGCTTCCACCGTGCTTGGTCCCGTATAACCTCGGACCGTTGGGTCCTTCGCACGGTGGAAAGGGGATACGCCCTCCAGTTTTCCTCGCCCCCCCCCTCCCACTCCCCCTCCCCGTCCCTCTTCAGGGACCCTTCTCACGAGCAACTCCTTACACAGGAGGTTTTTGGGCTCCTCGCTATGGGGGCCATAGAGGAGGTTCCATCGGAGCTAAGGGGCAGGGGGTTTTACTCCCGCTACTTCCTGATACCCAAGTCAAAAGGGGGTCTAAGGCCCATCTTAGACTTGCGCGGGCTCAACAAATTCATAGTAAAGTTGAAGTTCCGCATGGTATCATTGGGGACCATCATCCCTTCACTGGATCCTGGAGACTGGTTCGCCGCCCTCGACATGAAGGACGCTTATTTCCACATAGCGATTTATCCGCCTCACAGGCGCTTCCTGCGATTTGTAGTAAACAGGGTGCACTACCAATTCGCAGTCCTTCCCTTCGGCTTGTCCTCGGCTCCCAGGGTGTTCACAAAGTGTCTGGCAGTCGTCGCGGCCTTCCTTCGTCGACAAGGGATACAGCTGTTCCCGTACTTGGACGACTGGCTGGTACGCGGCCGCACCAGAGACCAAGTGCAGGCCCATGTCCACATAGTGACACGCACTTTCCACGAGCTGGGCATTCTACTCAACAGAGAGAAGTCCACTCTAGTACCAACTTAAAGAATAGAGTTCATTGGAGCAATCCTGGACTCCAGACATGCCCGAGCCATCCTGCCAGACAGCCGCTTTCATACCATTTCAAGCGCCATTCAAGGACTCAGGGCCTTTCCAACTACCACCGTAAGGACATGCCTTGCCCTCTTGGGCCACATGGCCTCGTGCACCTACGTAACCAGGCACGCCAGGCTACGACTTCGCCCATTGCAGACTTGGGTGTCATCGGTTTACCGTCCTCATCGAGACGACCTGAGCGTAGTGGTCACGGTTCCGACCGCAGTCTTGGCCTCCCTCACATGGTGGACGGATCGCACTGCGGTCTGTGCAGGAGTACCCTTTCACGCCCCACAGCCCTCCCTCCACCTAGTTACGGACGCTTCATCTCTAGGATGGGGCGCTCACCTGGGGGAGCATCATACCCAAGGCCTGTGGTCGGCGTCCCAACTAGCCCTGCACATCAACGTCCGGGAGCTGATGGCAGTGCGCCTGGCTTGTCAGGCTTTCCTCAACTTCCTACAGGGCCGTTGCGTGCTGATTCTCACCGACAACACCACGGCCATGTTTTACATCAACAAGCAAGGCGGAGCCCGCTCATCTCCCCTATGCCAAGAGGCCATTCGCCTGTGGGACTTTTGCATCGCCCACTCGATACATCTCACGGCGTCATTCCTGCCTGGAGTCCAGAATACGCTGGCAGACCGTCTCAGCAGGTCCTTTCAAACGCACGAGTGGTCGATTCGCCCGGACATCATCTATTCCGTTTTCCAGAGGTGGGGGTTTCCCCAGATCGACCTGTTCGCATCTCGGGCCAACAGGAAGTGCCAGGCATTCTGCTCCCTACACGGACGAGCCCCGGGCTCTCGGTCGGACGCCTTCCTCATGGCGTGGAAAGACCATCTGTTCTACGCCTTTCCCCCATTCCCGCTGGTCCACAGGGTGCTGCTCAAGATCCGCAGGGACCATGCACGGGTAATTCTGGTCGCTCCCGCTTGGCCGAGACAGCACTGGTACACCACACTTCTAGAGCTGTCAGTACAGAGGCCGATCACGCTCCCCTTGAGTCGGGATCTCATCTCTCAGGACCACGGCCGGCTGTGTCACCCCGACCTGCAGTCGCTCCACCTCACGGCGTGGATGCTTCATGGTTGAGTCGCTCAGAGCGGCACTGCTCGCAGGCCGTCCAACAGGTCCTGCTGGGAAGTAGAAAGCCCTCTACGCGGACCACTTATTTAGCCAAGTGGAAGAGGTTCTCCTGCTGGTGTGAGCAACGAGCTACGTCTCCCTCGCAGGCTCCTACCCCCTTGATACTGGAATACCTCCTGTCCCTCAGACAGCAAGGCTTGGCGACATCCTCAATTAGGGTTCACCTCGCCGCTATTTCCGCTTTCCACCCAGGGGAACTCACGTCCTCGGTCTTCTCGAACCCGATGGTCGTTAGATTCCTCAAGGGCTTAGACCGGCTGTACCCACAGCAGCGACAGCCGGTTCCAACGTGGGACCTCAACCTCGTCCTCTCCAGGCTCACAGGGCCTCCGTTTGAACCTTTGGCTACCTGCTCGCTCCTGTACTTATCTTGGAAGACAGCCTTCCTGGTAGCCATCACCTCAGCACGACGCGTCTCGGAACTCAGGGCGCTGACATCCGAGCCCCCTTACACGGTGTTCCACAAGGACAAGGTGCAGCTTCGCCCCCATCCTGCCTTTCTGCCAAAGGTGGTGTCACCTTTCCACGTGAACCAGGATATTTTCCTCCCGGTCTTCCATCCGAAACCTCACGCTACTCGTCAAGACCAGCGTTTACACTCTTTGGACGTACGCAGGGCCCTGGCTTTCTATATTGACCGTACAAAGCCATTTAGGAAGACGACGCAACTCTTCGTTGCGGTGGCCGACCGGATGAAAGGCTCACCGGTCTCTTCTCAGTGCCTATCCACTTGGATCACGTCCTGTATTCGTGCTTGCTACGACCTGGCCGGTGTACCGACGCCACGCCTCACTGCTCATTCCACGAGGGCCCAGGCCTCCTCGACTGCCTTCCTGGCTCAAGTACCGATCCAGGACATTTGTAGAGCTGCAGTGTGGTCATCGGTCCACACATTTGCTACTCACTATGCGCTGGTGCAACAATCCAGAGACGACGCTGCTTTCGGGTCAGCGGTTCTGCACACAGCAATGTCTCACTCCGACCCCGCCACCTAGGTGGGGCTTGGGAGTCACCTAACTGGAATGGATATGAGCAAGCACTCGAAGAAGAAAAGACGGTTACTCACCGTTGTAACTGTTGTTCTTCGAGATGTGTT
>NW_020687489.1:570-3867 GCF_002925995.2 Terrapene triunguis | reverse complement strand
CTGAGATTTAATCTCAATCTGCTCTGCTGCAGTTTGAACCCGTTGCCCCTTGTCCTGCCCTTTGGGACGAGAGAGAACAACTTTCCTCCAGCTTCCGTATGGCAGCCTTTCAAACCGCGATCATGTCTCCCTCCCCCATCTTTTTTCCACACTAACCATGCCCAGTTCATAGATTCATAGATTCATAGATTCATAGATTCTAGGACTGGAAGGGACCTCGAGAGGTCATCGAGTCCAGTCCCCTGCCCGCATGGCAGGACCAAATACTGTCTAGACCATCCCTGATAGACATTTATCTAACCTACTCTTAAATATCTCCAGAGATGGAGATTCCACAACCTCCCTAGGCAATTTATTCCAGTGTTTAACCACCCTGACAGTTAGGAACTTTTTCCTAATGTCCAACCTAGACCTCCCTTGCTGCAGTTTAAGCCCATTGCTTCTTGTTCTATCCTCAGAGGCTAAGGTGAACAAGTTTTCTCCCTCCTCCTTATGACACCCTTTTAGATACCTGAAAACTGCTATCATGTCCCCTCTCAGTCTTCTCTTTTCCAAACTAAACAAACCCAATTCTTTCAGCCTTCCTTCATAGGTCATGTTCTCAAGACCTTTAATCATTCTTGTTGCTCTTCTCTGGACCCTTTCCAATTTCTCCACATCTTTCTTGAAATGCGGTGCCCAGAACTGGACACAATACTCCAGCTGAGGCCTAACCAGAGCAGAGTAGAGCGGAAGAATGACTTCTCGTGTCTTGCTCACAACACACCTGTTAATACATCCCAGAATCACGTTTGCTTTTTTTGCAACAGCATCACACTGTTGACTCATATTTAGCTTGTGGTCCACTATAACCCCTAGATCCCTTTCTGCCGTACTCCTTCCTAGACAGTCTCTTCCCATTCTGTATGTGTGAAACTGATTTTTTCTTCCTAAGTGGAGCACTTTGCATTTGTCTTTGTTAAACTTCATCCTGTTTAACTCAGACCATTTCTCCAATTTGTCCAGATCATTTTGAATTATGACCCTGTCCTCCAAAGCAGTTGCAATCCCTCCCAGTTTGGTATCATCCGCAAACTTAATAATCGTACTTTCTATACCAATATCTAAGTCGTTAATGAAGATATTGAACAGAGCCGGTCCCAAAACAGACCCCTGCGGAACCCCACTCGTTATGCCTTTCCAGCAGGATTGGGAACCATTAATAACAACTCTCTGAGTACGGTTATCCAGCCAGTTATGCACCCACCTTATAGTAGCCCCATCTAAATTGTATTTGCCTAGTTTGTCGATAAGAATATCATGCGAGACCGTATCAAATGCCTTACTAAAGTCTAGGTATACCACATCCACAGCTTCTCCCTTATCCACAAGACTCGTTATCCTATCGAAGAAAGCTATCAGATTGGTTTGACATGATTTGTTCTTTACAAATCCATGCTGGCTGTTCCCTATCACCTTACCACCTTCCAAGTGTTTGCAGATGATTTCCTTAATTACTTGCTCCATTATCTTCCCTGGCACAGAAGTTAAACTAACTGGTCTGTAGTTTCCTGGGTTGTTTTTATTTCCCTTTTTATAGATGGGCACTATATTTGCCCTTTTCCAGTCTTCTGGAATCTCTCCCGTCTCCCATGATTTTCCAAAGATAATAGCTAGAGGCTCAGATACCTCCTCTATTAGCTCCTTGAGTATTCTAGGATGCATTTCATCAGGCCCTGGTGACTTGCAGGCATCTAACTTTTCTAAGTGATTTTTAACTTGTTCTTTTTTTATTTTATCTGCTAAACCTACCCCCTTCCCATTAGCATTCACTAGGATAGGCATTCCTTCAGACTTCTCGGTGAAGACCGAAACAAAGAAGTCATTAAGCATCTCTGCCATTTCCAAGTTTCCTGTTACTGTTTCTCCCTCTTCACTAAGCAGTGGGCCTACCCTGTCTTTGGTCTTCCTCTTGCTTCTAATGTATTGATAAAAAGTCTTCTTGTTCCCCTTTATTCCCTTAGCTAGTTTGAGCTCATTTTGTGCCTTTGCCTTTCTAATCTTGCCCCTGCATTCCTGTGTTGTTTGCCTATATTCATCCTTTGTAATCTGTCCTAGTTTCCATTTTTTATATGACTCCTTTTTATTTTTTAGATCATGCAAGATCTCGTGGTTAAGCCAAGGTGGTCTTTTGCCACATTTTCTATCTTTCCTAACCAGCGGAATAGCTTGCTTTTGGGCCCTTAATAGTGTCCCTTTGAAAAACTGCCAGCTCTCCTCAGTTGTTTTTCCCCTCAGTCTTGATTCCCATGGGACCTTACCTATCAGCTCTCTGAGCTTACCAAAATCCGCCTTCCTGAAATCCATTGTCTCTATTTTGCTGTTCTCCCTTCTACCCTTCCTTAGAATTGCAAACTCTATGATTTCATGATCACTTTCACCCAAGCTGCCTTCTACTTTCAAATTCTCAACGAGTTCCTCCCTATTTGTTAAAATCAAGTCTAGAACAGCTTCACCCCTAGTAGCTTTTTCAACCTTCTGAAATAAAAAGTTGTCTGCAATGCAGTCCAAGAATTTGTTGGATAGTCTGTGCCCCGCTGTGTTATTTTCCCAACATATATCCGGATAGTTGAAGTCCCCCATCACCACCAAATCTTGGGCTTTGGATGATTTTGTTAGTTGTTTAAAAAAAGCCTCATCCACCTCTTCCACCTGGTTAGGTGGCCTGTAGTAGACTCCTAGCATGACATCACCCTTGTTTTTTACCCCTTTTAGCCTAACCCAGAGACTCTCAACACTTCCGTCTCCTATGTCCATCTCTACCTCAGTCCAAGTGTGTACATTTTTAATATATAAGGCAACACCTCCTCCCTTTTTCCCCTGTCTATCCTTCCTGAGCAAGCTGTATCCATCCACACCAACATTCCAATCATGTGTATTATCCCACCAAGTTTCAGTGATGCCAACAATGTCATAGTTGTATTTATTTATTAGCACTTCCAGTTCTTCCTGCTTATTACCCATACTTCTCGCATTTGTATATAGGCATCTAAGATACTGGTTTGATCTTTCCTCCCGGTTTTGTCCTGACCCTCCTTTCTCTCTGCCAATATAGCCCACACTTCCTCTCGTCTCCGACCCATCTCCCAGGTCTCCATGTTCCCCACTTACCTGCGGGCTTTGCTCACCTGTCCCCGTCGAACCTAGTTTAAAGCCCTCCTCACTAGGTTAGCCAGTCTGTGTCCAAATAGGGTCTTTCCCCTCCTCGAAAGGTGAACACCATCTCTGCCTAGCAGTCCTTCCTCAAATAGCATCCCG
>NW_020687489.1:0-470 GCF_002925995.2 Terrapene triunguis | reverse complement strand
GCCCCTGCCTCCCTCCCTGGCACTGCTCAGCACAGCAGTCTCTACCCCCTGTTCCCCCCTCTGCCATCCCGCCCCGCAGCAGCAGCCTGCTCTGCCTGACGCTGCATTCCTAGGGCCGGGGACAGCAGGATTCCACGTTAATGGTTCTGTGATTCCCTCTGAGTTCTCCCACATCCTCCTCAGCCCACAGACCAAAGATCCACCTCTGCCCTGTAGTCTAGTCAGGAGACAATTTTCTGTTTTGCTGCCAGGAGCCCGCATGCTCAGCTGGGCAGTAACTATATGACCTCTCCATGCTGAGAAATGTCAAAGCTTCCTGGAGTTTGGAAAGGGGAGGGATGCATGTCCGCAGGGCAGCAAAGTTCAAACAGTGAGCAGAGCAGTCACAGCAACCATTATAGGATACTGGGGGAGGCCAGTTATCAGCGGCGTATTATCGCCTAGGCCAACAAGGCCTAGGCCTAGGGTGG
>NW_020687488.1:0-1370 GCF_002925995.2 Terrapene triunguis | reverse complement strand
TGTGAGAGCAAGGGGGAGACCTTTATGGCGGGGTGGGAGGTTGAGGCAAATAGCCTGGCTGCTGATTACGCCCAGCCAGACAGCCGGGCGATTAGAAGAGCCCAGCGGGACGCGCTGTGCATCCGGGAGGCTTTGAAAGCCAGTTTCAAGGCTGAGCAGGGTACCCAGTGACTTTTAAGTTTGTGGACACAGAGGCAGAACTTGCCCCCCTTTCTTTACCCAGTTGCCGTCGACTATCCTCTCCACTTACATACCCCCTTCACCCCCTTCCCAAAAAATAAAGTCTGTTCTGTTTTGTTAATGGACACCGTTGTCTTTATTACTGTTTTCGCGGGAATGTTTTAAACCTGGGACGCAGACTGTGGCGGGGGGCGGGTTTAGGGTTGTGATGCAAATGATGCCTCTAAACTCCAGGAATGACAGGCTCCGCGGTGGTGGACTGGTTGTTTCAACGGAGCCTGCCAGCCCTCCTGGCCGGGACTGCGTGTATGTGTCGGCTATGTGACTGTCTTGCAGGGGGAGGAGGGTTACAGATCCCCTGCTGCGCGGCTCTGTGATGCAGGGTAAGGACCGCTGCATAAGATCTGTAACTGCCCTCCCCCGCCACCAAGTCACAGAGCAACACCACCGCCCCCACCACACAAAACATGAAAACCACCTCCCAGACTGACCAGGATAACTAGTCACTGCACTGTATATGTGCCCTGCTGCTGCACCTGCCCCCTGCTAAAGGTGACTGTCCTGTCCAATGACCAAGCCCCTTCCCCCCCCCTTCAGACAGACTCCCCTCCAAAAGAAGAGGATGGAAACAGAAATGAACAGAAACGTATTCTTTATTAACAACCACACATGGAACGGGGGGGTGAAACTTGGACGGGGTCTTGTGTGAGGCGGGTAGGAAAGGACTTTTCAAATTTTGGGGAATGAGAGCCTTCTAGTGGTAGAGCAGTCCGCAGGGGTGGAGTGAAATTTTTCACGGCCCCTTCCACCCCTCCGTGTTTGGACTTTGGGTGAGGGGGGTATGGGACTTGGTGGCGGGGCAGGGCAGTTACCGAGAGACTGCAGCGGGGCTCTCTCCTCCTGCCTCCGGTCCTGCAGAACATCCACAAGGCGGCGGAGCGTGTCCGTTTGCTCCCTCATTAGTCCAAGCAGCGTTTGAGTAGCCTGCCTGTCCTCCTGTCGCCACCTCTCCTCCCGTTCCATGTTTGCCCGGTGCATTTGGGACAAGTTCTCCCTCCACTGTGTCTGCTGGGCTGCCTGTGCTCGGGAGCATTCCATTAGTTCAGCAAACATGTCTTCCCGTGTCCTCTTCTTCCTCCTCCTAATGTGCGCTAGCCTCTGGGCAGATGTGGCTGTGGGAATTGGAAAAA
>NW_020687487.1:0-3622 GCF_002925995.2 Terrapene triunguis | reverse complement strand
ACATAAATCACATTAAGTAGTGTTATATCTAATCATGTACAATGAACAATGAGAAAATTGGAAAAATAAGTAAATGAGCTTGCCTAGCAATGTGGTGTCAAATAAAAGCATTTCAACACTGTGAACTTTAAATTCCCTGCCTTATTATTCTGATTAGTGCCACAACTTTCTTTAAATATATTTTCTATATTTAAATTTATTTAGAGCTTAAATAAAGTGTCTCTAATTATACCATTATTTGTATAACATTATTGGCCAGCAGAGCACTTTAATGCAAGATGCCATTTCCAAAGATTTTAAAATCAAATGCCCTGGGCCCACAGCCTAATCCCTGTAGTTGGACCCTGGTCTCACACAGTCACAAAGAATTAACAGAATCCCGTATTAGTTCAGGAGTCTGCCCACTCAGATGGGATTGCAAGATTGGGATCACAGTTATATGTATCAGAGGTGAGGTGACAGACCGTATATTTTACTTACTGCATGCCCAATGAATCTGTTGCAAGTCATTTTGGCAGGCAATATTTTAGAATTTTCCATTTTTACCTTTTTGTGGACTGTTTCTATTTTCAAAATTCAAAAATACCTAACTGAGATATTAAAACCATATCTTAAATATTAGCCATATGAAAACCTACAATAACATCTATTTGAATTCTAGAACTAATACTGTTTTAGGCCCTAATCCTTCAAACAGTTACGCATGAACTTAACTTTAAGTATGTGAGTAGTGAATGAAATGAATGAAACCAGGACTACTTATGTGCTTTAAATTAAGCACATGTATGTTTGCATGATTTGGGCCTTAGACAATATCTTGTTATGAAAATTTACACAATGATAATTGGATATTTTCTAAATTCTACATTAGAACTTTTTCTAGACTGTTGTGTAACTGTGCCACATGACTCACTGTATTACAGCTTGTGAAAACTTGTGAACCCCACACTGTGTTATCCAAAACACCAGGCCAGATCCTCAGGTTGTGTAAACTGATCTACTAGCTCCATTAACTTTTGTATGGACGTCTGACTCCAGCCTGTCTTTTGCAGACTAAACGCTCACTATTTACTTTAGATATTGAAAGCAAAACTCGCTGAGATACTGACAAGAACTCATAACAAACAAACCAGCTCTGAAAAAAATTGATTCTTTTTAAAAAAAATCAATACCTGTTCTTATTTCAAAAGGCACAGATGAGCTTTTCTGAAAAGATGTGAAACAGATCTAGAATCTTGAATGACTCTGTGCCTCAATTCCCCATCTGTAAAATGGAGATAATTGTACGACCTTACCTAAGGGGGGGGCAATCTGGGAGAGAGCATTAGGGCTTGACTACACTTACCGGAGGATCAACGAACAGCGATCGATTTAGTGGGTCTAGTGAAGACCCAATAAATCGAATGCAGATCGCTCTCCTATTGACTCCTGTACTCCACTGGATCGAGAAGAGTAGGGGGAGTTGACGGGAGAGGGTCTCAGTCGACATCGCGTAGTGTGGACCCCGCGGTAAGTAGATCTAAGCTACGTTGATTTGAGTTAACATCTGCCCTAACCACCCTCTGCTCCCTCTCTCCCTCCTGGTTACAAGGGTGTGTATTGCTCAACCTGCCTCTGTACACCAGTGCATACACCCAATCACACCTCTGTCACACTCAGTAGCAGGGGTGTCAAGATGCCTCCGTGCCCTCCCTCCACCTGCATTCTCCTCCACCCTTGTTGCTCCTCTTCTTACCAATGATGGGTCTCTCGTTGCTGTTCCTCAGATTGTTCTGCAGCACAACCAAGGCCAGAGCATTGCAGCAGAGCAGGAGTAGAAGGAAGGTGCCCAGTGAGGACTGTAGCCATGGGTAGCTCAGCATGGTCCCACACTCACAGCCCAGTCCTTGTCCTCTGCGAGCTCTACAGGTGTGTGTGTCCTGAGCACACAGCATAGGGTTGGCAGGTTTGTATAATTTTGGGTGGTGCCCAGAACAGATCCAAGTCCCGCCCCCCCACACACACACACCCCTGCCTACGGCTCTAGGAGGGAGTTTGGGTGTGGGAGGGGGTTTGGGGTGCAGGTTCTGGGAGGAAGTTTGGGTATGGGAAGGGTGCAGGCTCTGGGATGGAGTTTGGGTGCTGGGTGGGGCTTTGGGATGGGACAGAGGGTTGGGGTGTGGGAGGGGGTGTGAGGCCTGGGGCTGGGCCGGGGATGAAGCATTTGGGGTGCAGCAGGCAGGCTGCCCTGGGGCGGGGGGGCCAGAGAGGAGGACTACCCCCAGTCCTCTCCCTGCTGGCAGCAGCGAACTCCGAAGGTGGGGGTCTCCCCCCAGATCCCCCCAGCACAATACTCACCCAAGCCCTCCCCAGGCTGCTGCTCAGGAGGTCCAGCCAGGATAAGCCCCCCCACCCCTTGGAGTTGACTCAGTCGCCTGCCAGGGGGAGGCTGCCATGCACCTCCTCCCTCCGCCCCCTGCCGGCGCAGCAGCCACCAGGGCCAGCCTTAAGGAAAATGGTGCCCTGGGCGAACTCGTATTTTGGTGCCCTTTGAGTTTAAATACATAGTACTTTCACTACAGGGGAGGTGGGGGGCTGCAGTGAAAACTCTAGGTTTTTTTGTGGATAACTTAGAAATTAGCTATTGATTGCTCTGTACACACACAAATCCACAAATATTTCCATCAGTAATAATTAAATTATTTACATATAGGGAAAGCAAGAAAAATGCTGCTTGAGAACTTGTTAGAGTGAAAATTCAATGATATAAACTTCTGAATTTAGCTTGTTACAAATGGACTAGTGAATTGATAGTTAAATGAACAAATCCTTTCTGGTTTTAGGATATTTATTTTTTATATCTTGACGTGTGATATTGACACTTAGTGGTTTTTGCTGTTTTGTTGTAATCATGTCGGTACCTGGATATGAGAGCCACAGTGTGGGTGAGTTAATATCTTTAATTGGACCGACTTTGGTGAAAAAGACAAGCTTTCAAACCCTGCAGAGCTCGTCTCCAGGTCTGTGAAGCTCAAAAGAGCTTATTTCTTTCACCAACCAAAGTTAGTCCAAACAAAGATATTACCTCACACACCTGGTCTCTCTGTTTGTGTTTTAACAGCTTTAAAGCTTGAACTCTTTGAATTCAACTTTTGCTGTCATTAAAAAAATTATCTGACCTCCCCCCCATAATTTCCTACAACTGTGAAAATAAAAAATTATAAAAAGACAAAAAAGCTTAAAAATAAACAATTTATATTACACATCGAAGTTATAAAAAAAATAAAAAGTGCATTCTACCAAGCCTATTTATAAACCAGAGCAGCAGAGTTGAAATGTGTGTGGGGTGGGGGGAGATGGGGCAGAGCCTATAATCCCAATAGAGTTATTTCTCAGTTTAAGGGCCTGATTGAAATGTAAATCACAACAATCACACATTATCCTCAGTTCCATCCTCACACTAACAGCAGGAACCTGAGTGACTTCCAGAGGATGAATGACATTTTCAGGATATGGGATTAAGATGGGAGTAAAGAAAGGAGTTTCCTTATTCTTAATCTTGATGCAATATAGAAATGTACACAACACTGTGCCCAACAGTTTAGACAAGGCCCTGCCCCAAGGAATTTCTGCATACTGTTAA
>NW_020687486.1:499-2975 GCF_002925995.2 Terrapene triunguis | reverse complement strand
GTCGGGGTGCAACCGATCGCACCCTGCACCCGCTGAACCTGGAACTTTCCAGCGCCCCGTGCTGGGACTCAGACAGGCACCCCACATCTGAGGAGAAACCCACAGCCCCCCCTTCCCCTCCCCTGCACTCCCCGGGGCACCCTTAGATCCCTCCCGGCTGCCTCCGAGCTGGACGGATTGTTCCTTGAGCCCCCCTGCTCTAACCACCAGCCCCCTGGATCTTGCCGCCCAAGCGCCAGCTACGCACCACAAGTCCTTCCCTGGGCAGCAGGGCCCCGAAGAGGGCGGGCAGGTCTGAGAAGTCCATGCTGGAGTTGTGATCCGTCACCTGCGGGGTGGGGTGGGGGTGGAGGGGGGAAGAGGGATCAGGGTGGCACGAGGAAGGCTCCGGTTCCCCCCACCCCATCTGACCGCTCCCTGGGTCCCTGCCCCCAAAATCTCCCCCCTCCCCCCTGGGCCCAGCGCCAGGCCAGGCTGAGCCCTCAGCCACTCACCGCGTGGATGTAGGCGTCCGCGGGGGGGAGCAGCAGGCAGGCCCGGAGCAGGAGGGCGGCGACGGGGCTCGGGAAGGCGCACTCGGGCCGCATCCTCACGGCCGGCGGAGCCCTGCAAAGGGGAGAGGGGGGAAGCCTAGCGCGTGAGACCCCCCGTCAGAGACCGTCCCGGGGGGTAAACCGAGGCACGGTCAGTGCCAGAGCTGGGAGCAGACCCTGTCCCTCCAAAGTGCCAGAGGGGCAGGGTGGCTAGCACCCAGCCCGGCCCCGTCGGGAGTCTCGGAGCTGCCCCCCGCCTCGCATCCCCGGAGGGCGGCCGCATGGAGAGACGGCCCCGGGGCTCGTAGCCAGGACAAAGGGCTCATTCACCGGCCACGAGGCAGCGCCGCGGCAGGCGGACGGGAGACAGGCACCGGCAGTGAACCCCTGACAATGGCACCGAGGTAAGCAGAGGCCCAGATCCCAGCCAGGGTCCATTGGCCGTCGCCCCGTGGGGTCAAGGGGGCCGGATCCCGGCCGGGGTCGCTCCTCCTCTAACCCACTAGACCCGACTCCCCTCTGGGACAGAACCCAGGAGTCCTGGCTCCCACCCCTCCTGCTCTAACCCACCAGCCCCCACTCCCCTCCCAGAGCCGGGGAGAGAACCCAGGAGTCCTGGCTCCCAGCTCCCTCTTGATGAGATGGTACGACGCGGGGCTGGCGGGAGCTGCGGGAGCCCTGCCCGAACAGGTCTGGGCGTGGACCGGAGGCTGACGCTCTTGGTGTCCTGGCCCAGGCCGGGAGGCGCTTGGCTCAGTCTGGCGCAGGGGCCTGGCTGCCAGGGGCTCCCCGTGCCAGCGGCACCGAAGCACGGAGCGAAGTTCAGGGGTGGGAGCGAAGAGCTGGCACCAGGCGGGCTGGGAAGTGGGCAGGGCCAGGCCTGAGGGGGAATTCCCCGGGGGACATGAGTTCAGAGGGTCTCAGTCCAGTTCTAAGATTGGGGTCCCCCATGGGGCCGGGCACAGCAGACACATGGGGCTGTCCCTGCTCTGAAAGCTTACGGTCTAACTCACCGAGTCGGACCACGGGTGGGGAGGGGAAACTGAGGCACGGAGGTGCCGGGACTTGCCTAGCAGGTCAGTGGCTGAGCTGGGAAGAGAATCCGGGCATCCTGAATCTCAGGCCGTGCCCGCTGGCCCACGCTGCCAGCCCGAGGGCTGGAGGGGTCACGCAAACTGAGCCCCCTTTTCCCTAAGCTAGGGCAGGGGTGTGAGGGGAGCTGTGTGTGTGGGGAGCCATGGGGTGGGGGAGCTCCCTGGGCTGCTGTCTCAGCACTGCTCACTTTAGGGGGAGAGGGGATGTGTACACAGCACTTGGGAGCATCACTAGCTCACCAACCCGGCGCTGAGACGCAGCCACCTCTGGGGCGGGGCGGCCGGTTACACGGGGACCCCTCGCCCGGCGCTGAGACACGCCCACCTCTGGGGCAGGGCGGCCGGTTACACGGGGACCCCTCGCCCGGCGCGGAGACGCAGCCACCTCTGGGGCGGGGCGGCCGGTTACACGGGGACTCCTCGCCCGGCGCGGAGACGCAGCCACCTCTGGGGCGGGGCGGCCCGTTACACGAGGACCCCTCGCCCGGCGCGGAGACGCAGCCACCTCTGGGGCGGGGCGGCCGGTTACACGGGGACCCCTCGCCCGGCGCGGAGACGCAGCCACCTCTGGGGCAGGGCGGCCGGTTACACGGGGACCCCTTGCCCGGCCCTGAGATGCACCCTTGGCATTACCCCCTCTCCTGGCTGGGCTGGGTATGGTCCCCTCTGTCTGAGGCCCCAGTCCCCACAGGACTCTCTCCCCAAATGGGGGATCCCTTCTCTCTCCCCCCAAGACCCTGCAGCACCCCCTCACCAGATGGGGGATCCCTTCTCTCAGTCCCCCTCCCCAGCAGCACCCCCTTCCCCTCCCAGCCCCCCCCACCCCAGCAGCCCCCCTCCCCTCTCAGC
>NW_020687486.1:0-399 GCF_002925995.2 Terrapene triunguis | reverse complement strand
CCCTCCCCTCTCAGCCCCCCCCGATCTAGCTGGGGTACAAGTCTCTGACCTGGCGGGCGGGGCTCATGCAGGAGCGGGCTCTGCCCCCTAGAGCAGAGCTGGGTCAGGAACCGGGGTCCCTCTCCGGCTCTTTCTGTTTACAGCTCCTCGGGAACATGGGAGCTACCAGCTCTCGCGAGAGGAGGAGGAGCCACCCTTCCTCCCCTCCCCCCAGTAACCCGGACGCCTGGGTTCTCTCCCCGGCTCTGGGAGGGGAGGGGGGCTGGTGTGTTGGAGCGGGGGGGCTGGGAGCCAGGACTCCTGGGTTCTCTCCCCGGCTCTGGGAGGGGAGGGGGGCTGGTGTGTTGGAGCGGGGGGGGCTGGGAGCCAGGACTCCTGGGTTCCATCTGGAGCTCTGCA
>NW_020687485.1:0-3007 GCF_002925995.2 Terrapene triunguis | reverse complement strand
GGTCTTGTCATGGGCAGTGCGAGGCACTAATAATTGGGTGTGCAACCAGCCCCACCGGTAGCAAGGGGAGGGAGCATAGCCTAGCGGATGGAGCATTGGACTGGGGCAGGGCCGTCCTTAGGATTTATAGTGCCCTAGGCGGGATTATTAAACTGGTGCCCCTGTGCCTGACTTGCTCTTAACAACACAAACATAAGCTTACAGTATTGGAAAACTTGCCACATGCACGTTATTAAACCCAGTTTAACTTAATTAAGCACACTGTAATGCTGATGGACTAGCACTAAAGAAGTAGCGCTATAGAAAAAATTCTGATTTGACAGAATGATGCAAATAATATAATTTTTTAAATTTGTCAACATTTTATTGGAAATTTATATGAAGAGGTATTGAAACAAGGATTTGTTTTTAATTAAAAGCAATCTTTCTGGCTTTTTTGGCTGCAAAATCAGTAATAATGTCATTGTATGACAAAGACAAAGTGATGTCTTGTTCGATTGCAAGAATAGCAAGACCAGTCAAGTGTTCCTGACTCATTGTAGAGCGGAGATAGTTTTTAATGAGCTTTAGTTTTGAGAAACTCCATTCTCCTGATGCTACTGTTACAGGAATTATCAGTAGAATACGAGTGGCAATGTATACATTAGGATACATGTCAACAAGTTTGGTGGTATGAATAAACTGTACAATGTCCATCACTGATTTTGCATGTGGCAACATTGGTGACAGTGTACTCAAATCTTCGTTCAGTTCAAGTCCATTTAAATCAAAACTATCACCATGCTTCAGGAGGCTCTCTAGGTTCTTGCACTGTGACCTTGAGCTATGGGGCAGCAGCCGGAAGCCCAGAGCAGAGGTGGGCTGAGCCACTCAGCCCACCGCTGTGTGCCATCAAAAATCAGCTCACATGCCACCTTTGGCACGTATGCCGTAGGTTGCCGACCCCTGCTCTATACACTAGTAAGGAGATGAGCATATTACAGTTGTTGGAGGGCTCTATTTAGCAGTAACAGTGCTATAGGAAAGTCAGTCAACATTTTTTGTTTCTCTGATGAAAACTGGCCCACTCCTTGCCCCAAACCAAACTTGTCACAAATAATTGTCAACAACTTAATTTTCTGTTTTTGGCTAAGATATTGATTTTTTTTTTTTTAAATATTGAAATTGGATTCAGGATTGTTAGCAAGCATTTTTGGCAAACAAAGTTGTTAAATGACAATCTAAATGGCAACACAATACTGCTTTCATGCTTGGCTCACCCCCCAGCCTGCTGGTCCAACAGCTGCAGTAGAGGAGGAGATAGGTGGAAAACTGCAGGACCCCGAAATCCACCTCTTGGGGTGCATAGTAGCAACAGCAGCAGAAAACCCTCAGGTCCGATCACACACCAATGGGCACCATCGCCAGCCCAATGGACCATGGTGAAGTTAGCACAGCATCTGATCTCAGGGACGGGGCACCCATGGAGCCACAGCAGTTCATCCTGCCCTGTGCAGCTGCCCCCGGATGAGATGGATCGCTGCCAGCCCAGGGGAGAGACGCGCTCCCCAGCTAGGGTGACCAGATGTCCTGATTTTATAGGGCCAGTCCCGATATTTGGGGCTTTGTCTTATATAGGCACGAATTACCCGCCACCTAGGGTGACCAGACAGCAAGTGTGAAAAATCAGGACAGGGGGTGGGGGGGTAATAGGAGCCTATATAAGAAAAAGACCCAAAAATTGGGACTGTCCCTATAAAAGTGGGACATCTGCTCACCCTACCCCAACCCCCGTCCTGATTTTTCGCACATGCTATCTGGTCACCCTATCCCCAGCCCAGCCGTGTGTGACCATTCCAATCCTGGCTGGCTGCTGAAGAAGTGAGTTACTTTCACTTTCATTCCTTCCCCCGCCCCCCAGCACCTCACCCAACCCAGCCCTGCTGGAAGGGAGGAGGAAGAGAGAGAGAGGGGTGCTCCTTCGGGGGGGGGGAGAAGAATGGACGTTATGGGGGACAACAAAGGATACTGGTGCCAGAGCCGCCGAGCCTGCCTCACCTCACACTGGGGGAAAGTCACACTCACAGGTGAGCAGGGCCGGCTCTAGGCACCAGCAAAACAAGCTGGTGCTTGGGGCGGCACGGCCGGCGCCGCTACTCGCCCTCCCTCCCAGGCTCTCAAACCTGGGAGGGAGGGGGAGACTCCGAGTGGCCGCGGCGCGGGCACCGCTTCTCCCCCTCCCTCCTAGGCTTGAGAGCCTGGGGGGAGGAGGCAGGGAAGGGGCGGAGTTGAGGCGGGGCCGGGGGTGGGGTAATTAAAAAACGGGGGTGGGGGGGCGGCCAAAATTGTTTTCGCTTTGGGCGGCAAAAATCCTAGAGCCGGCCCTGCAGGTGAGTTCCTTCCCCCACCCGTACCCCTACCCTTCCCAGAGACCCCAGCAGCCAATCCCCTCCCTCAGACTGTGCTGCATTCGGCTCTCTCTAGGACCGAGCAGCCCTGCTCTTACATGCTCCACTGCTTCCCGTCTGTCAGGGCTTCGGGTAGAGCGGTGCCCCCAGGTAGCGTGGTGCCCTAGGCGGCTGCCTGTTCTGCCTATGGCTAAGGACGGCCCTGGACTGGGGCTTAGGAGACCTACAGTCTATTCCTGGCTCTGTCAGTGGATTGCTGGATGACCTTGGGAAAGTTACATCTGTGACAGATGCAGAGCTACGAAGACAAGGAATATTCAAAGACTTTTGTATCAACTTTATCAGTGGGATCTGTATCCTTAGGGGCTGGCTAGTGATTGTATTCTTGGCTCCATGGATGAAAGAAAAGCTGTTTTCTCAAGGAAAGAAAGACAACAGTTGGGTAATTAACACCAATCTCCAACACAGAAACAATGTTGGTAAGAAGGCTTGTGAAGTTTGGCCCACTGGGGAATGTCATTGACTGGTTTGACCAAGCTCAAGAGGCCTAAGAAGGAAAAAGTAACGATACTGTATAAAAGATCAGCCTGATCAAAGGAGGGTCCAAGAACTGACCTGAA
>NW_020687484.1:1285-1379 GCF_002925995.2 Terrapene triunguis | reverse complement strand
GGGGAGTTTGGGGAGGTGGTCAGGGGGTGGGGGTGTGGATGGTGGTCAGGGGGGAAACAGGGGATTTAATGGGGGCAGGAGTCCCGGGGGGCAG
>NW_020687484.1:0-1185 GCF_002925995.2 Terrapene triunguis | reverse complement strand
ATGGGGGCAGGAGTCCCGGGGGGCAGTCAGGAAGGAGGGGGGGGGGGTTGGATGTGGTGGCAGGAGGCAGTCAGGGGCAGGGGTTCTGGGGGCAGTCAGGGGACAGGGAGAAGGAGTGATTGGATGGGGCAGGGGTCCCGGGGGGGTGCGGGCATCAGGAATGAGAGGAGGGGTTGGATGGGGCGGCAGGGGTCTGGGGGCAGTCAGGGGACAGGGGTCCTAGAGGGGCCATCAGGGAACAGGGGGGTTGGATGGGGCAGGAGTCCTGGGGGGGGGGACAGATAGGAGGTGGGGGCTGGGCCACGACCCCCTCCCCTCACCGGCCCGCCATACAAGTTACGAAACCCGATGCGGCCCGCAGGCCAGAAAGTTTGCCCACCCCGGCATACAGAGACTCCTTACCAAAGTGACATCTGTGGCCTGGCAGAAAAGCAGACAAAGTTTTGTATGCATTTGGTATGTAGCTACCTCTATTTTTATTGGTTTTCAATAAATACAAAACAAAATGGAGTCTCAGAACTTATGCAATTATCTACACTTCTATTATCTTGTGGTTTGGATTTAAATTTAATCTCTTCTCCAGCGTTCCCTCCAATGTCATTTTTGCTGAGTGTAAGTTTAGTAGTAATGAGCATTGTTCATCCTCCTCCCAAATCATATGCTGTCTTTATTTTCTTCCATTTCTCCTCATACACTTGTGCTAAATTAATCCTAACTACTCATTCACTCACTCCTCTGCTACCCTTATTTATTTGCCCACTTACTCCACTCTTCCTTCTTTTCTCTCCTCACTTTCAGCCTATGCATCTATCCACATGCTGCCTCCTGATGCTGCTACCCTAATTAAAACTGCTTCTTGGTAATTCTGCTCCCTCCCATTCCCCCCCCCCCCCCCAAAGTGTCATCTGAGCTATGTCCACCTGGCTTCAGTAATGTGAATTTCAAACATTCAAAAACTGAGTCAGACTTTCCCTCCCAAAAAGGTTGTTTATCACATTTTCACTTACCTTCAGATTGGTTTTCCCCCTTTGGTGCAGAGGGCTGCCTCCAAATGTGTGTGAAGTGATCTCTGATTCAAAATTCAATCTGAAATATTCTAAAAAAATGTAGGTCTTTCCCTGTTTGCTACTCAGAGGGAACTCTGCTTACCTCTCCTATCCCTAGGATGTGGGGATCTCCCATTCT
>NW_020687483.1:1647-2504 GCF_002925995.2 Terrapene triunguis | reverse complement strand
AGATCACATCGCCCACATGGTGGAGCTGCTCGGCGAGATCCCCCCCCCACTTTGCGCTCTCGGGGCGCTACTCCCGGGAATACTTCACCCGCCGAGGTGAGGGGCGGGGCGGGGCAGAGCCGTGGGGGAGGTGGGGAGGCTGGGTTCTGTGGGGCGAGGGGTTGGGGGGAGTGGGGTTTGGAGGTTCAGGGGTCCAGGCTTGGCAGGGCTCTGCGGGTTCAGGGGGCCCAACTGGGGGGGTCGGGGCTCTGGGGGACCCCACTGGGGGGGTCTGGGGGACCTGGCGGGGGGGGCCTGGGGGGCCCCACTGGGGGGGTCGGGGGTCTGGGGGACTGGGCTCTGGGGAGGCCCCACTGGGGGGCTCTGGGGGACCCGGTGGGGGGGTTGGGGTCTGGGGGTCCCCGGCCCAGCACTGACACCCCCCCTGCCCCCCAGGCGAGCTGCGGCACATCCCCAGCCTGCGGCCCTGGGCGCTGGGCGCGGTGCTGCTGGAGAAATACGAGTGGCCCCGGGAGCAGGCGGCCGCGTTCGCCCGGTTCCTGCTGCCCATGCTGGACTTCCTGCCCGAGCGGCGCCCCACGGCCGCCCAGTGCCTGCAGCACCCCTGGCTGGGCCCCTAGGGACCCTGGCGTCCGGCTGCCCAGCGCCTGCAGCACCCCTGGCTGGGCCCCTAGGGACCCCGGCGTCCGGCCGCCCCCCAGCGCCTGCAGCACCCCTGGCTGGGCCCCCAGGGACCCCGGCGTCCGGCAGCCCAGTGCCTGCAGCACCCCTGGCTGGGCCCCTAGGGACCCCGGCGTCCGGCCGCCCAGCGCCTGCAGCACCCCTGGCTGGGCCCCTAGGGACCCCGGCGTCCGGCC
>NW_020687483.1:0-1637 GCF_002925995.2 Terrapene triunguis | reverse complement strand
GCCTGCAGCACCCCTGGCTGGGCCCCTAGGGACCCCGGCGTCCGGCCGCCCTCCAGGAACCCCGGCGTCCGGGCTGCCCTGTGGCGTGCGTGTCAGGGACCCAGGCGTCTGGGCTGCCCTGTGCCGGGGTGGGGCCGGTTGTCGGTGTTTGGGGGCACCGTCTGGGCCCCCCTGCGAGGGGGAGGGGGCTGCCCCCCCCCCAGCCTGTGACACTTGATTAAATGGTTGGACAAAGTCCTGGTGTCCGCGTGATCGTGTGGGGGGATAGGGACCCAGGCGTCCGGGCTCCCAGTGCACCCCTCCCCACGGTGGGAGGGAACCCAGGTGTCCGGGCAGGGGCCAGGCAGGAGGCAGAGCCAGCTGAGACAGACGGACATTTATTCCCCGTGGGGCACTGGCCCCACAGCGAGAGAGACACACAGCAGCAGTGACATGGACGGGGGGGCAGGGGGCTACGGTCCTGCCCCATGGGTCGCCCGGCTGGGGGGCTCCGGCCTGCGCGGCCCCTTCGCCTTGGCCTGAGAGTGGGGTCCTCCCCTGCGGGGGAGAGAGAGGGGTCAGAGAACCCAGGCGTCCTGGCTCCCCCTTCCTTCCCACCAGACCCCACCCAAGACACGGGTGCTCCCAGATTTCCCCATCTCACGGCTCCGCCCCCCACCCTGAGGGCCCCAGGAGTCCGACTTCCCCCCGCCCTCCCAAGGGCCCCAGGTGTCCGGGCTCCCAGCTCTGCCCCCCAAGGGCCCCAGGTGTTCGGGCTCACGGCTCCGTCCCCCCCCACCCCCCGAGGGCCCCAGGTGTCCGGGCTCCCAGCTCCGCCCCCGAGGGACCCAGGCGTCCGGGCTCCCGGCTCTGTCCCCATCCCGCCCGAGGGCCCCAGGCATTCCGGCTCCGCCCCCCTGAGGGACGCAGGCGTCCGGCTCACCCTGGCCCTAGCTGCACTGGCTCCAGCCGCTGGCCGTGCGGACGTGACGCAGGATGGACTGGACAGCCCCCGACGTGGTGCCCTGGCCCCCGATGTCCGGCGTGTGGGTCTGCAGGGAGGGGCGGGTTAGAGCGGGGGGTATGGCCATGAACTGGGGCTGCCCCCCATTTCCCTGGGGCAGCCTCTCCACAGGGGCAATTACCCCTCACAGGATGTCCTTCCTCCAGGCGAGGCGGGATTTCCTGTCCCGGTAGCCTGCGATTGGCCACTGCTGGGGGAAGAGGCGGGACTTGTGCTCCTGGTTGGAATCTCCCGACTATTAAGCCGGGACTTCCCCACCCAGCTGCCTGCCACGGGCCAATACTAGCGGAGGAGGGCGGGACTTCCTCCCTTGCCAGCCAGGGGAAGGGGCGGGGCTTACCGCCTCATCGTCCAGGGAGGCCAGCACTGCCTGGCGGATGGTGGTAGCGAAGCTGTGCAGCCTGCGAGGGGAGGAGCAAAGAGGGGCGGAGTCAGAGCAGCACAGGCCCCGCCCACCCAACAGGTACCGCCCCCAGAGGAGGGAAGAGGATAGACGGGGAGGCCCTGAAGATGGGGCTGGGGACACTCACAGGACCGGGGGACGCAGGGGATGGGGGCGCACAGGGTGGGGGGGGCTCACCGGAGGAGCGAGGGGGGCGCAGGGGATGGGGGCGTGGGGGGGCTCGGCCCACGG
>NW_020687482.1:0-6105 GCF_002925995.2 Terrapene triunguis | reverse complement strand
CAGACAAGCTTGAGGACATGCAATGAAAACCCTGCCTCACTCAGACACAATTGAAGGCTGTAATTCTTCCTACAGTAGTCCTCATTAGAGAGTCAGTATTTGCCCTTGGTTACTATACAACTGTAGTTGACATACTATAGTTCTCCCTTGAGAGATTCACTTCCGTATCCCATGAAACATCAAAGCTAGAAGTGAGAGCTTTAGCTCATGGGATAAAAGCTGGGGATTCTTAGTTGCTTCACTTGTATCCAATTTGTGTGTAAATTGTTAAGTAATACTAGCTTCATTTGAAACCACTGTAGAGAAAACCCCTACCCTGTTCTTGCAAAACAAATCAAAGAAAAAGTCTCTCTCTACTATGGCTCAACCAATATAGAGTATCGCCCCCATACCAGTTCCCCATTTAGCATTTACACTAGAAATGTAATTGTCATCTAGACACAAACTTATAAGATTTAAATATTTTAACTGCTCCCCATGTTTTGGGGCAAATGAAGTTTGGAAAAATAACTTTGTGGTTTGTAATTGTCTGATCATAACGGCAAGAGCATAGGACCCCATCTAGTGCTTCAGCTTTGCCTCAGATGAGTATCCCTCAAGCTGGTAGGGTGATTTGTTCCTCTCACCAGAAATCAAGAGACTTCCCTCTTCCAAAGCAATCATATGAGTCCAAACAGAACACCCGGTCCTTCAGCCCTCCCCAGAGGAAGTCCTCTTTTTTTAATTATCAAGCCAACACCCATTTTAAGCCCGTACTGGACAATGCTGCTTAATTACTGGGGGGGAAAGGACTCTGCTCACTCTCTCTCGAAACAGACCTGAGAACTCTGAAAGAAAAGTATTTGTACAGACCATCTGTCTGAGGTCACACAGCCCTTCTCCTACACAGTTTCAAACCTTTAACAAATAAACAGCTTTTTTCACATTTCAATCCAGACACTGAATCCTCAGTCCAAAGGCTCAGAAATTATCTTGTACCTCTGGATTGCTCTCACAGTTTGCTAAGGAAGATGCACAAACAGCTCTTTGTCCCACTTCCAGTCTCAGCTTCTCTATCCCAAACACAACACATTCCTTTCCCCCAGCTTGTCACCTCACCCTCCCAAGTGAAGGACCCTTCTTAAACTACTTACTCACCAACAAGAGAACAGCATTGGTAGCTCCTGTTAGTACTTTGCAAGTCCCAGGTTTTAGCTGATCATAAGACCTTCCCTCTGAGGAATTTCAACCCAGCCTCGGAGAAAAAAACCCCTCTAACTGGCTGCCTTCCCCACCTATCCATTAGAGCCAGTGTAAGAAGCAAGCAGAGCTGACACCATTCTCACCTGAAGGAAGCGAGAAGAAAGTTCCCAGCAGCTCAGGATGGCTTCACTTCTTCCTCCCCTCTTACCCGGATAGTTCCTCCCCTCTGCAACGCCAGGTGTAGGAAGGGGCAGTGGGGTATATATGAAGAGCTTCTGGAGCCATGCCTCCACCCCAGCCTGGTAGGAAGAGGAGGGAACCCTGTTGCACCCTCCATCTGGCTTGAGAGAACAGAGTGAAGTACTGCAGGAGAAGCAGAGACGAGGGAGCACAGAACTAATGGGAGGGCTGGGGAGACAGAATTGATTTGATGGTTGGGGGGCAAAATTAATTTCTGGGGAGAGGCAGATGTGGAGGTGAGGGATTCAAAAACCAGAAGATATACCCAAAGCACAATTGAGTCTTAAAAAAAAAAACAACAAAAAACTAATAAAGATCATGATTTTGGGAGCAATTTCACAATTGTTGAATCTTCGAGGTTGGCAATGCTGTGGGGGGAACCTCACCACTAATATGAGCTCCATGCAGCACATTCATGATCCTGCTATCACTGGACCCTTTCAGTCACCTGACAAATCTAGGGCCTACAACTGCCATCGCCCATCCTTAAAGGACCAGAACATGGAGCCAGGATATGCTAGTGTAACCAACTGATTAGTGCATGTTACGTGCCCCTCTATGCCGATCCACAGGGGATGTTAGTTTATTAAAGCTAATATCTAGAGAGTTTAACTCTTTTGCTCAAGCTGTAGTGACTCATGCTTTTCATAGTAGAAGGTCCCAGTTCAGTCACCAGTAGGTAAGAGCTGTAAAAGTTTCATATCCTTTGTGGATCAGCATACAGAGGAATTTTGTTTTAAACCACAGAAGAATAAAAGAGGAAGGCACCTTATCACACTATTATAGTTAGGCTGAGGTTGTAATAATAGCTCTGCCACTGCTGTCTGAGAGGGGAGGCAAAAAAAGAAGCATGTGTGTATATTATATACAATGCAGATGGTGTACAGCGGTTATAAAGATTTTGCTGGTGTGAATTTGGATGACTGCATTACTCACAAATGGCAAAGTAGTTAGTGAATTATGCAAGTCATCTCAAATGAGCGGCAATACAAATTTTACACCACACCACCATGTACTTTAATGACACATATTTTAGAGAAACTATTTTTAGAGATGTTTTAAATAGTTTTAAAGTAAGTGATTTTGTATCTTTAAAAAAAAAAAAAAGTGCGTGTAAAACCAGGTTTCCTTAATACAGTATCTGGAGTCTAATTTTACATACTTCAGAGGGAGAAAAAAAGATAATTAACACATTTTGGAATGCTCTACAAATTAAAGTAGTTTTTCCATACATAATGTTACACTTTTAAGGTCTAGCATCTTGTGTTCAAAACTAGAAATAAGCATTCTATTCCACTGAAAAGAGGAAAATCCCAGGTATTGTCACAGTTCTCATTTGTAGCCTGTCGTCAGTGGTCCGGCATAGACTATTCCCTATTCTGCTTCACAGACCAGTGTAACTTGAGAGGAAATCCCACATTTGTTGCAATTTATTTTTGTTTGACAGACCTTCAGACCTCCAAGATGTTAGCCACAGTCCTCCACCAGATATGGAAAGGTGGGCAGAGTACAGGTAAAGTGCAATATATATGTTTTTTATCATATAGTTCTTCAGTTTATCACATGGCTATAACCATAATTTATAAGCCTATATTATGAGAGAGAATGAATAGCTATTTTATTGTTTGCATAAACATTGTTCAAGGAAGCAATGATTGCATTAAGTAGATACATTTTATTATTTTTCTGTTCTTGAATTTTTTTCCCAAATGCCACAGCATGAGACTCAGACAGCCATGGAAAAAGCCATTGCAAACACAGACAGAGGATGTGGTTTCCTTAGCAACAGAAAGCTCTGAAAACAACTCATTCCTTCAGGTTGCAATTCAGTTTACGAACCTCCACATCTGCTTGCATGGAGAATGAGACACCTGGGAATATGTTTCTAGAGCGATGAGCAAGAAATTAGAAAACAACAAACATTACGTAGCTAATTTTCTGTGTGCTGTGATGCGAATGAGCCCTCTGATGTTCGCTGTGATGAACCACACAAAGAATATGATGTGAATAGGATTAAAACCCCAACTCAAACATCAAGGCTCTCCTATCAGTCTTGCCAAGAGTCGGAGGCCGTGGGGCCACCAAAGAACATGGCTGCCTAGTATCTACTAGTGAGGCTTAGTGTCTGCATGGGAAAATATGAAAAAAAAAACCTTTTTCCCTCTAGGACACAACATAAACGAGAGGAAGGAGAGAACTGTACTGTCGATACGATGCCTCGGAGAGAACAAGCAGGTGGTTCTGCTTGCTATCTCCAGGAACTATGAAGCAGAAAACTATTTCCCTTTGTAATCAGTCTCTGCACATTTAAAGTAATTTTTACTTTGGTGGCTTGAACTGAAGGACTTTAAAGAGTCAGGGCATTTTTATTTTCCAATAGCCTATTTGGAAATATATTGCACTTCCTTGGTGTTTTACCTGTAACTTTGCTTCACAGATTCCGTTGTATAACTGTCACCACTCCAGCTGGCGTATCACATTCAGCTTGACATTTTCAGGAAAACTGCAACAGCCAGACTTCAATTAGCACATCTGAGAAACCAATGAGCTCCCCAGTTGTTCTCCGCACATGCCTCCCTATTCAACAGCCACTGAAAAGAGAGAGAAAAGCTAATTCCAAGGGATGTATGTGCACTAGTCACATGATTCTAGAGTAGTTCAAACACAATGAATGCCTGTAGTAGATATAAATTAATGGATGAATAAATGGGAATGGTAAACTTTACCATGAAATTTCTAGGGTATTCTGTGTCTATCCTATTCCTGGCAGACCAGGAAATGCCACTTTCAATATTTGCATGCAGAGATTCTCAATCTCATGAGAATTGCCCTCAGATGATTTTCTTCCAGGAGGACTTTATGTGAGTGACAGATGGTCCTCCTATCATTTTTGGTTCACCTACTGGACATTCTGTGGTGTGGGCAAGAAGAGGACAATATATAACATTGTATTTCCATCTCCTCTTTTGCAACATGATTCTCCACTGCCTTCTCATTTGCATGGGCATAACTGATGACTCAATGTGTGTGGAAAACTCAGCCAAAACAAAAAAGCAGCATTTTACACTCACTTTGGACAGATGTAAATGACAACACAAGCAAAAAGGCTATGGTGAATCAAGCCCTGTATTTCAGTGTGGTTTATATTGTTATTTATTAAATCTATTGCATTATACTATTTTGCCCCTTTTATCTCAAGCAGCTAAAAGTTTGGGCCTCTGTAGGTTATTCCAGCTGGGAGGAGAAATTGATGATGGAGTCTGGTACCTTTGATGTAATTTTGTTTAGTTACAAAGAATATATAAATTCCTGTTTCCCTGGCCACACAGGAAGAACTAAACCCATAAATGCGGAGATAGTGTCCTTGCTCACAGCACCAAAAACTCTTTCGGACAGCACTCAACCACAAGCTCTCTCGCTAGGCTTTTTCCAAGCTTGTGCTACCAACTGCTTCTTCAGGAGAGATAGTGTAGAGGAGGAGTGTGTGAGAGCAAGACCGGGAGAGAGAGCGAGACCATCTACTACCTACTTTACCCAAAGACAATACTCAACAAAAAACCTTCCGTGCAAGTCCATAGGCACACCCAAGGCCAGATAGGAATTCTATTTGTTTCTCACACATAATGTGAATGAAAGGCAGCTACCTCACTAATCAGTTGAAGGGTTTTTAACCCAGCCTGTAACACTATTTACCTCATCAGAGGCTTCAAAGTCTTTATGTGGCTTCCTCTTCTTCAAACAAGTCCCTATTTCCATGTATCTCCTGCTTTCTATGGGAAGAAATTTCACCAAAATTCTCTTTCTTTTTTGACTTCAAGTTATGCCTCCTCTTTATTGTCTTTGTAATAAGATAAACAGTCTAAAAGCATCCATTCTTTTCATAGCACCTAGAGCAAGAAGATTCCTTTTTAATCACCTTTTACATTAAAAGACAAGAGGTTGCATTTTTTTGGCATTCCTGAACATCTATTTCCTAGGCCCTGTTTCATTCTGGTTTGTCTTTTGCTGCGCCCTATGCACTGAAATAGCCACATCAGTTTGGCTAGGATGCATGCTAAGCATTTTTTGGTGTTGTTTCATTTCTGCAATGTTAGAACCTAAAATGCACAATTTGCTGCCAACTGATTTTAGTGACAATTTTATTGCCTAGGTTGTTCGCCTCAGCATTTTTTTCTTCCCATATAGTCCTACCTCCTAGTTCTCAGATAGGGTGAGTTTTTTTGGGGAAGGGAAAGGGGGGTGTTTTTTTTTTTTAATTAGACTTCATTATTCTGAATATTTTTCTTTTAAATGTTCTGAGTACTCAACAGCTTTGGACATTCACATCCTCCCTTTAATTCTTAAGTGTGCTATTTATACAGACAGTGTTCCAGATCATTTTTCCCCCACCTGTCTTTTCAAAGTCAGAGCTAACAATATTTACAGGGGCTATGCAATGCTGCATAGCTCTTGCTACCAAATATAGATTAGGAGGAGTATAATCAGTGAATGTGTTTTAACATTTCTGAAAAGCTCACTTTGAGCAGAGCTCGCAACTAAAATAAAATGAGTTTGGCAATCTCAACTCAACATCTGTTGAGATTCCTTTTCCTATACCACTAAAATTAAAAGCATACTATTTTTTAGTTTTAATGTAAAAAAGAGCCCCGTGGCACATATATATGAAATTATAATATGTCTTAG
>NW_020687481.1:0-8599 GCF_002925995.2 Terrapene triunguis | reverse complement strand
ACTTGGTTGCCACCCCTCATCACCATCAAACCAATGGTCTGGTGGAGAGGTTTAATGGAACTTTGGGGGCCATGATACGTAAATTCGTAAATGAACACTCCAATGATTGGGACCTAGTGTTGCAGCAGTTGCTTTTTGCCTACAGGGCTGTACCACATCCCAGTTTAGGGTTTTCACCATTTGAACTTGTGTATGGCCGCGAGGTTAAGGGGCCATTACAGTTGGTGAAGCAGCAATGGGAGGGGTTTACGCCTTCTCCAGGAACTAACATTCTAGACTTTGTAAGCAACCTACAAAACACCCTCCGACACTCTTTAGCCCTTGCTAAAGAAAACCTAAAGGATGCTCAGGAAGAGCAAAAGGCCTGGTATGATAAACATTCCAGAGAACGGTCCTTCAAAGTAGGAGACCAAGTCATGGTCTTAAAGGCGCTCCAGGCCCATAAAATGGAAGCGTCGTGGGAAGGACCATTCACGGTCCAGGAGCGCCTAGGAGCTGTTAACTATCTCATAGCCTCCCCCACCTCCAACATAAAGCCTAAGGTATACCATGTTAATTCTCTTAAGCCCTTTTATTCCAGAGGATTAAACGTTTGCCAGTTTACAGCCCAGGAAACTGATGACGCGGAGTGGCCTGCAGGTGTCTACTATGAAGGAAAAAGGAATGGTGGCGTGGAAGAGGTGAACCTCTCCACGACCCTGAGACGTCTGCAGCGACAGCAGATCAAGGAGCTGTGCACAAGCTTTGCACCGATTTTCTCAGCCACTCCAGGACGGACCGAACGGGCATACCACTCCATTGACACAGGTAATGCTCACCCAATTAGAACCCCACCCTACCGGGAGTCACCTCATGCCCAAGCGGCTATACAAAGGGAGATCCAGAACATGCTACAGATGGGTATAATCCGCCCCTCTAGCAGTGCATGGGCATCTCCAGTGGTTCTAGTTCCCAAACCAGATGGGGAAATACGCTTTTGCGTGGACTACCGTAAGCTAAATGCTGTAACTCGTCCTGACAACTATCCAATGACACGCACAGATGAGCTATTGGAAAAATTGGGACATGCCCAATTCATCTCTACTTTAGACTTAACCAAAGGGTACTGGCAAGTACCACTAGATGAACCCGCTAAGGAAAGGTCCGCCTTCGTCACCCAGGCAGGGGTGTATGAATTCAATGTACTCCCTTTCGGGTTGCGAAATGCACCCGCCACCTTCCAAAGACTTGTAGATGGTCTCTTAGCAGGATTGGGAGAATCTGCAGTTGCCTACCTCGATGATGTGGCCTTTTTTCGGATTCATGGACAGAACACCTGGAGCACCTGGAAAAAGTCTTCGAGCGCATCCAACAGGCAGGACTAACTGTTAAGGCTATAAAGTTTCAAATAGGCCAAAACAGAGTGACGTACCTGGGGCACCAGGTGGGTCAAGGAACTATAAATCCCCTACAGGCCAAAGTGGATGCTATCCAAAAGTGGCCGGTTCCAAAGTCAAAGAAACAGGTCCAATCCTTCTTAGGCTTGGCCGGATATTATAGGCGATTTGTACCACACTACAGCCAAATCGCCGCCCCACTGACAGACCTAACCAGAAAGAAACAGCCAAATGCAGTTCAGTGGACTGATAAGTGTCAAAAGGCCTTTAACCAGCTTAAGGCAACACCCATGTCTGACCCTGTGCTAAGGGCCCCAGACTTTGACAAACCGTTCCTAGTAACCACAGATGCTTCCGAGCGAGGCGTGGGAGCAGTTTTAATGCAGGAAGGACCGGATCACGAATTCCATCCTGTCGTGTTTCTCAGCAAGAAACTGTCTGAGAGGGAAAGCCACTGGTCAATCAGCGAAAAGGAATGCTACGCCATTGTGTACGCGCTGGAAAAGCTACGCCCATATGTTTGGGAACGGCGTTTCCAACTACAAACAGACCATGCTGCGCTACAGTGGCTTCATACCGCCAAGGGAAATAACAAAAAAATTCTTCGATGGAGTTTAGCTCTACAAGATTTTGATTTTGAAATACAACACATTTCGGGAGCTTCTAACAAAGTGGCTGATGCACTCTCCCGGGAAAGTTTCCCAGAGTTAACTGGTTAACAATTGTTCTTGGAATGAAACATATTGTTAGTTTTTATATAATCAGTAGTATGTCTAAAGGTACATGTGTTTTATTAACTCTGTTTTCTCCTAGAGCTCCAGGAAGAAATCACAGCCAGTGTGGAACCGGACGTCCAACACTATCTGTGATTTGGGGGGCGTGTCATAACTATAAAGGGAAGGGTGACAGCTCTCCTGTGTACAGTGCTATGGAATCCCTCCTAGCCAGAGACTCCAAATCCTTTTACCTGTAAAGGGTTAAGAAGCTCGGGTAACCTGGCTGACACCTGACCCCAAGGACCAATAAGGGGACAAGATACTTTCAAATCTTGGGGGGGGAAAGGCTTTTGTGTGTGCTCTTTGTTTAAGGGGTTGTTCGCTCTTGGGACTGAGAGGGACCAGACATCAATCCAGGTTCTCCCCATCTTTCTAAACAAGTCTCTCCTATTTCAAACTTGTAAGTAAAAAGCCAGGCAAGACGTCTTAGATTTACTTTGTTTTCTCAACTTGTAAATGTACCTTTTACGAAAGTGTTTATCTTTGTTTGCTGTACTTTGAACCTAAGACAGAGGGGGGTCCTTTGACAGGGATGGAGGAAAAGGTAAAACGAAAAGGACAAACCCTAATGTCCCCAGTGATTCCACGGGACAAAATCCCAGGTGGGCTATAAAATTCTGCCACCTTGAACTAGTGTTTTCCATGCCTAGAATTCAGCTGGCACCAGGTGGATCAGACCGAACAGGTTACAAACCGCTCCGAGGCTCTTACCTTCTAAACAGGGACGTCTGTTTTCTAGTAAAATCAGTAAAAGGAAAGGAGAAAACTCGAAAGAGGCTCCTGCTCGCACTCACCTACATGAAACCTAATACTCTCTAAAAGAGAGACCTCAAGAAGGAGAATTGCTGAAGCTAAGACACAGGGGTCTACGAGGTTTTCCTGGCTCTGCGCCCCTAT
Source organism: Terrapene triunguis (assembly GCF_002925995.2). Taxonomy (NCBI): domain Eukaryota; kingdom Metazoa; phylum Chordata; order Testudines; family Emydidae; genus Terrapene; species Terrapene triunguis. Next base: position 5,550 of record NW_020687481.1, on the reverse strand, counting down.
CCTGCCTGGCTCATGTCAGCATCTCTCTGTGAGGTCACCACCTCCCTAACACCTTTGACCAATAGGCTGAGGTCCTGCAAAAGGCCTTTGTGATGTCACTGCCACACCCACCCATCCCCTGAAGTGCTAATGTCCTGCTGCTGGCCTGACACTTTGAAGGTTTGAGCTACTCTCTGTGGATCACCCCACTCAATGCCTGTTCATTCTAGGAAGCAAGCCGGCTAGACAGTAAAACATCAGAGGCTGCTCCCAATGCTACACTCAGGCCTGGTCTACACTAGGAGTTTATGTCGAATTTAGCACCGTTACATCGAATTAAGTATGCACCCATCCACACCACGAAGCTATTTAGTTCGACATTGAGGTCTCTTAAATTCGACTTCTGTACTCCTCCCCAACGAGGGGAGTAGCGCTAAATTCGACATGGCCATGTCGAATTAGGCTAGGTGTGGATGGAAATCGACGGTAATAGCTCCGGGAGCTATCCCACAGTGCACCACTCTGTGGACGCTCTGGACAGCAGTCCGAGCTCGGATGCTCTGACCAGCCACACAGGAAAAGCCCCGGGAAAATTTGAATTCCTTTTCCTGTCTGGGCAGTTTGAATCTCATTTCCTGTTTGGACATCGTGGCGAGCTCAGCAGCACTGGCAACGATGCAGAGCTCTCCAGCAGAGATGGCTGTGCAATCTCAGAATAGAAAGAGGGCCCCAGCATGGACTGATCGGGAAGTCTTGAATCTGACCGCTGTGTGGGGCGATGAGTCCGTGCTTTCCGAGCTGCGATCGAAAAGACGGAATGCAAAGATCTACGAGAAGATCTCTAAAGCCATGGCAGAGAGAGGATACAGCCGGGATGCAACGCAGTGCCGCGTGAAAATCAAGGAGCTGAGACAAGGCTACCAGAAGACCAAAGAGGCAAACGGACGCTCCGGATCCCAGCCACAGACATCCCGTTTCTACGAGGCACTGCATTCCATCCTAGGTGCGGCCGCCACCACTACCCCACCACTGACCGTGGACTCTGAGGATGGGATATTGTCGACGGCCACTTCCTCGGACATGTTAGCGGACGGGGAAGATTAGGAAGGAGATGAGGAGGACGAGGCAGTCGACAGCGCTTACAACGCTGATTTCCCCGACAGCCAGGATCTCTTCATCACCCTTACAGAGATCCCCTGCCAACCGTCCCCAGCCGTTAACCCGGACACAGAATCAGGGGAAGGATCAGTCAGTAAGTGTTAATCATGTAAACATTTATTTTTAACAGAACAGGAATATTAACAATAATAATAATGGGTTTTTCATGATTAGTTTGCCCTAGGCGCTTAACGTTTCAGTCCTTGGCAGTGCAACTACTGAAAAAAAATCTAACAATGTCCGGTTTAGCATGATTGTTCTGCCCTAGCCACTCTACTGTTTAGTCCCTGCCAGTGCAGCTACAGTAAAATGCGGTCTATATGTCCGGGGATAGAGCTGAAATCCTCCAGGGACATCTCCACGAAGCTCTCCTGGAGGTAATTGGAAAGCCTTTGCATGAGGTTCCTTGGGAGAGCGGCCTTATTGGGTCCTCCGTAGTACGAAACGTTTCCGCGCCAGGAGACAAGCAAGTACTCGGGAATCATTGCCTTGCAGAGCATGGCGGCATACGGCCCTGGTCTTTGCAGGCTTTCCCGAAGCATCCTTTCTTTCTCCGTCTCTGAAATCCTCATCAGGGTGATGTCGCTCATGGTGACCTGCTTTGAATTAGGTAGGGGAATGTTAGTATTGGGACTGCTTGCCTGTTCCTTTACAGAACTGTAACCGGCGGCTTACAGCCACGCGGTGGAAGCGGGAGGGGGCAGCATACAGGGATCTTTCCCTGGGACAGCCGCGAGGGGGTGGGACAGGGGCAGAGTTCATGCTTGCCGGATTGCTGGCAGCAGGGACTGGCATTGCTTTCAATGTGAAAGGAGGCCAGTGCTATTATTAAAGTTTTAAGCAGCCACAAGTCTACGGCTTACCATGTCGGCCTGCTACACAAATTCCGGTGTCCTGACCCGCTTCTCTGATCTGCACTGCAAGACCCCAGGTAATGAATGTGAAGGCCGAAAATTCGACCTTGTCCTCAGTGCGCATGTGATAGGTGCTGTGCATGGTCTAGTTCACAGAGAAAGACTATGTTCTTTGTTCACCCAAAAATTTATCTTTCTGAGGAATTCACTCCCTTTTTCCCATCCCACAGCTGCGACTGTCTCCCGACCTAGCCTGGCATCACACTCCCAGAGGCTAGCGCAGATTAGGCGTAGGAAGAAGAGGACACGGGAGGACATGTTCTCGGAACTTATGGGCTGCTCCCGAGCCCAGGCAGCCCAGCAGACCCAGTGGAGGGAGAACTTGTCCCAAATGCACCGATCTGACATGGAACGGGAGGAGAGGTGGCGGCAGGAAGACCAGCAGGCGACTCAAACGCTGCTTGGACTAATGAGGGAGCAAACGGATACGCTCCGGCGCCTTGTGGATGTTCTGCAGGACCGGAGGCAGGAGGACAGAGCCCCGCTGCAGTATATCTGTAACCGCCCTCCCCCGCCACCAAGTCCCATACCCCCCTCACCCAAAGTCCAAAGAAGGAGGGGCGGCAGAGTCTGTGAAAACTCTCACTCCACCCCTGCAGACTGCTCAAGTACCAGAAGGCTCTCATTCCCCAAAATTTGATAAGTCCTTTCCTTCCCGCCTCACCCAAGCCCCCGTCCAAGTTTCATCCCCCGGTTTCATGTGTAGTTGCTAATAAAAAATACGCTTCTGTTAATTACTGTTTCCATCATGTTCTTTTAGAGGAGAGTCTGTCTGAAGGGGGAGAAGGGGGTTGGTAATTGGACAGGACAGTCACCTTTACCAGGGTACAGAGGCGGGGGCAGGTTCAGCAGCAGGGCACACACACATTGCAGTCACTAGTTACCCTGGTCAGTCTGGGAGATGGTTTTCATGTTCTGTGTGTGGGGAGGGGGCTCTGTGACTTTGTGGCGGGGGAGGGCAGTTAGAGATCTTATGCAGCGGTCCTTATCCTGGATCACAGAGCCACGCAGCAGGGGATCTGTAACCGTCCTCCCCCTGCCACAAAGTCACATAGCCCCCACACACAGAGTTTAGAAGCGTCCTTTGCATCACTACACTACACCCGCTCCCCACCACAGTCTGCGTCCCAGGTTCAACACTTTACCGAGAAAACAGTAATAAAGAAAACGGTGTTCATTAACAAAATTAAAGTGATTTTATTTTTAAACGTGTGTTGGAAGGGGGGGAACGGGGTATGTAACTGGAGAGGATAGTGAATATTTACTTGGTAAAGAAACGGGGGCAGGTTCAGCTTCTCTGTACACAAACTTAATAGTCACAGGTTACCCTGCTCACTCAGGAACCTAGCTTTCAAAGCCTCCCGGATGCACAGCGCGTCCCGCTGGGCTCTTCTAATTGCCCGGCTGTCTGGCTGGGCGTAATCAGCAGTCAGGCTATTTGCCTCAACCTCCCACCCCGCCATAAAGGTCTCCCCCTTGCTCTCACAGAGATTGTGGAGCACACAGCAAGCTGCAATAACAATGGGGATATTGGTTTCGCTGAGATCACAGCGAGTCAGTAAGGTTCTCCATCTCCCCTTGAGACGGCCAAAAGCACACTCGACCACCATTCTGCACTTGCTCAGCCGGTAGTTGAAGAGTTCTTTTTCAGTGTCCAGGGCGCCAGTATAGGGCTTCATGAGCCAGGGCATTAGCAGGTAGGCTGGGTCCCCGAGGATGACTATAGGCATCTCCACATCCCCAAGAGTTATTTTGTGGTCCGGGAAGTAAATACCTTCCTGCAGCCGTCTAAACAGACCAGAGTTCCTGAAAACACGAGCGTCATGAAACTTGCCCGGCCATCCGACGTTGATGTTTGTAAAACGTCTCCTATGGTCCACCAGTGCTTGCAGCACCATTGAAAAGTAGCCCTTTCGGTTAATGTACTGGCTGGCCTGGTGGTCCGGTCCCAGGATAGGGATGTGAGTTCCATCTATAGCCCCACCGCAGTTTGGGAATCCCATCACGGCGAAGCCATCTATGATGACCTGCGCGTTTCCCAGGGTCACTACCTTTGAGAGCAGTAGCTCAACGATTGCGTTGGCTACTTGCATGACAACAACCCCCACGGTAGATTTGCCCACGCCAAAGTGGTTCGCGACTAACCGGTAGCTGTCTGGCGTTGCAAGCTTCCAGAGGGCTATGGCCACTCGCTTCTGGACATTCAGGGCTGCTCGCATCCGGGTGTCATTACGCTTCAGGGCAGGGGACAGCAACTCACAAAGTTCCAGGAAAGTCCCCTTCCGCATGCGAAAGTTTCGCAGCCACTGGGATTCATCCCAGACCTGCAGCACTATGCGGTCCCACCAGTCCGTGCTTGTTTCCCGGGCCCAGAATCGCCGTTCCACAACATCAACATGACCCATTGCCACCATGATGTCCTCGGCGCGGGGTACCGTGCTTTCTGACAGGTCTGTGCCACTATCAGACGTCAGGTCCTCACCGCACTGCCGTAGCCTCCTCACCCGATTTCTCAGCATCTGCCTCTGGGAAAGGTGGATGATAAGGTGCGAGATGTTGACAACGGCCATAACTGCAGCGATGGTCACAGCGGGCTCCATGCTCGCAGTGCTGTGGCGTCCGCGCTGTCACTGACCAGAAAAGTGCGCGAACTGATTTCCCGCTGGCGCTTTCAGGGAGGGAGGGCAGTAGTGACGGACGGATGACGACAGTTACCCAAAAGCACCCTCGACACATTTTTTTACCCAGAAGGCATTGGCGGCTCGACCCAGAATTCCAATGGGCAGTGGGGACTGTGGGAACTGTGGGATAGCTGCCCACAGTGCACCGCTTCCAATGTCGACGCTTTCCCCGTTAGTGTGTACTCACAAAGTCGAATTACTGTCCTTAGTGTGGACACACACATTCGATTTTGTAATATCGATTCCACATATTCGATTTAAGTAAAATCGAACTACTCTCGTAGTGTAGACATACCCTCAGTGTTTCCAAAATTAGTAGACTTTATGGCCAGAAGAGACCTTTAGAGCATCTCATCTAACCCCCTGCATATCATAGGCTTCCTGTAGAGTACAATAGTTACTTTTTGGGCACACACATTCCAGAAAGGCATCTAGTCTTCATTCAATGACATCAAGAGATGGAGAATCCACCACTTTCCCTTTTAGTGAGTGCCAGGGGGCTCCATTTCCCCTTCCACTAGCTCCCCATTTACAGTGAGCCAGAGCAGTACCTGCAGCAGGGAGCGGGAGTTGCTGATGGCCTCAGAGGCACAGCCCCTGCAGTGTCTCAGGCACCTGGCGCAAGTGCCGGATGATGCGGAGCTGGTGCATCATTTTGACCGTGACGTCCTCCTGCTGCAAAGGAACGAGAACCTGTCAGAGACTCAAATGCCCCGAGGAATCAGGGGGAATTAAGGGCACCTGGAACCAGCAGTATTTCCACCCAGCACCTGCCCACCACTGAGGGATGAATTCACCTCCTGAACCCCAGAATGGAG
>NW_020687480.1:0-1227 GCF_002925995.2 Terrapene triunguis | reverse complement strand
CTCTGTATCCCTTTCTCTAGTGTCCTCAGCCCTCCAGCTCCCCCCGGCCTGGCAATGGATTTGAACTAGCTCTCTGGCCTCCAAAGCCAGTGTGATTGGCCCCGGGGCCAGCTGCTGGGGTGGCTCTGGGGTCAGCTGCATCAGCCGTCGCAGCTGTGGAACTCCTGGAGGCCCTGGAAAGTCACGATGTCTGTGACCTCCAGAACAGCCTCACAGCCTTACTCATGGGAAATGGTTTCTGCACAGCCCCTGGTAAAAAGAGCCATGGCAAAGACCAACTGGCAGAGGCAAAGCAGGCGCTGGACACTCACATGCCGGGGGTCTTGGAGTCCGATCCAGACATGAGCCTTGAAGTCTGACTCGCTGATGTATCTGGCCACCGTGGTCCCTTCTGCGTCACTGAGAATGGAGGCGAGATGGGCCCCGTTGTGGAGATACTGACACTCCAGCTGCAGCAGGGACATCAGCAAGGCCTGTTACCCCCCTCAGGGCCGGCTCTAGGCACCAGCTTAACAAGCAGGTGCTTGGGGCGGCCAAGGGAGAGGGGCGGCACCTGTGGCAATTCGGGGGAGGCAGGTCCCTCACTCCCTCTAGGAGCGAAGGACCTGCCGCTGAACTGCCGCCGCCGCCGATCACGGCTTTTTTTCCCAATTGATCGCGATCGCGGCTTTTTTTTTTTTGGTTAGGGCGGCAGAAATGCTGGAGCCGGCCCTGACCCCCCTGCAAGAGGACGCTGTTTGCAGGGCTGGCTCTAGGCACCAGCAAAGCAAGCACGTGCTTGGGGCGGCACAATTCCAGGGGCGGCCTTCCGGTGTTTGTTTGTTTGTTTATTTTTTGTGCTCTCCAAGCTTGGGGCGGCAAATTTTTTGCTTGGGGCGGCAAAAATCCTAGAGCCGGCCCTGGCTGTTTGGCACTGGCGTGGGGTCCTGCCCCACCAGGCTCTAGCAGGAGCAGGGATGGCTGTGAGGGGAGAGAGCCCCCTCTCAGTGCCTCTTCCCAAGCCCCAGTGCCTGGCACCAGTCACGTCACTTCTGCAGGGATACACCCAGGGGCCAATGGTGACGTCACCAAACCCCTTCAGCTCCTGCCCCTCCCAACTAACCCGCCCTGCCCTGCCCCGCGGATCCCTGAGAAGAGCCTCGTACCTCAGCCTCTGCCCAGGTCTTCTTTATGGGGAAGAAGCCATAGCAGTGTCCTCGGTAGAACAGCCAGCCACTGGGACAGGGC
>NW_020687479.1:0-2446 GCF_002925995.2 Terrapene triunguis | reverse complement strand
ACCCACTTCTTCGGATGCATCCGAAGAAGTGGGTTGTAGCCCACGAAAGCTTATGCTCTAATAAATTTGTTAGTCTCTAAGGTGCCACAAGTACTCCTGTTCTTTTTGCGGATACAGACTAACACGGCTGCTACTCTGAAACCTTAAATAAATACTGTTAGCTCTTAATTAAATCACACTCAGTGTGTGATCTTTCACTCCCTTCAGCAGAAATTGTACTAGTTTACACAGCAAAATATATACAAAAACCTCCTTTAAATGTGACTTTCTTTATGACCGTAAAGTATGTTGAATAAATGGACAATGCGCCGTATGTGATCCAATGGATAGGTTTATATACCGAATGAGAGAGAGAGGTTGAGTAACCCTAAATGATGGTAGGCACTTTGTGGACAAGTTGCTCCCTAAGGACTATGATCTAAAGGCCTTATCCTGGAAACAAAATAATTGCAGTAAGAAGGCTGAGTGTTATTTGTAGGATCAGGCCTTAACTAGATAGACAACGTAAGCAAAAAAAGTGCAATATTCAGCAGCTGGTGAAGTGACCATATCTATCTGTGTATCTTCTGAAGTGCACATGGTTTGTTGGTTCCCCAATTATTGTTGATTTTAAAAGAAAAATATCTATTAGTTCTCTGTTTTATTCAGAGCTATATCCATTTTCAATTATATGAGCCATGTCCCTAAAATGAATGGCAGTTTTGTTAGTCATATCAGACATAGCTATAAATTGTTAACAGAATATTACCTTCCACCTTTTGGCAGGCAAAAACTGGGATTTGACCGCTGCTCTGAGTGACTATGAGCAGCTCCGACAGGTACACACAGCCAACCTGCCACAGGTGTTTAATGAAGGGAAGTACTACAAGCAGCAGGAAAGAGACCCACCCCAACAGGTGAACAAGACTGAACGACCAAGTCTGCAGAGACAGGATGACATTGCTCAAGGTAAATGCAGCTACTTGACCGCCTTTGTGGACAAATAGCTTTTTGGATAATCAAAGTACATTATGCAGGTAGTAGGAACTAAATTATCTGCCACCAGATAAATTATCTCATTGTTATTAACTTTATGGAGATGCTGATGGGTTATAACACGAATTTGGATATAACGCGGTAAAGCAGTGCTCTGGGGGGGTGGGGCTGCACACTCCGGCGGATCAAAGCAAGTTCGATATAACGCGGTTTCACCTATAACGCGGTAAGATTTTTTGGCTCCCGAGGACAGCGTTATATTGGGGTAGAGGTGTATTCAAATTTAGGGTTTTTAGAGACAGTGTGACGTTAACTCTGAGAGGAGTGGGCTAGATGAAGTTGTAGACTTTTCCCATTTCTAATTACCCATGTTGTGTGAGTGCAGAGAAAGTTCCATCATTTCGGTCATTGACTTCTTGATCATTATTTCATGATAAAGGTGGCACTGGAGAAGACATCTGTTGAAGTAACTTTTGTCATGAAAATGTCTTAGTCTCTTGATTCCACCCCCATAAAAAGGTGATATTGAATTAGTATTTGAAACAAAGGAAAGGGGAAAAAAAACAAGGAACAATTTTCAGTTATAGCAGTTGGTTTCCATTACATGATTATAAGCATTAGGATTTATTTTTTATATTCAAATCGCTCGCTCTCTCTGAGTATTGTAACAGGTTTCTTCTAGTTTAATTCACCAAAGAGTTGAGGCCTACATTAAAGGTTAATCTATGGTATGCCAGCTTCTCACATTAAAAAAAAAAGTAAATAATGATCCGGCAGGAATTTGTTGTCATGAAACCCATCTTGACCTGAGTCCTGTTAGCTGAGGATCTGCCCCTAGGAGTGCTACAGTGGTGATGCATTCATGTATGTGAGAAGCGTTGGAAGGGAAAATAATTCTTTTTTGTTTCTCAACAATTTGTCCCTGACCCCATGGGAAAAAAGACAAGACAACAAGAATGTGGTTTATAAAAGCCATGACTTTATTAAGTAACTGTGAGCTGTCCAGCGCAGACTATCCTTCTTTTGTAATCCATTCCACCCGGTGGAGGGCTGCTGTCAGCCCCTACCCTTCTTTTGGGGTGTTGGTTGCAGCACTGTTGCTACGACCCTATTGCCCTCACTCCATATGAGGGTTAAGAGGGAAGGGAAGACATGGTTGTCTCTTCACTGTACCAGGTGTTAGAAGCCCCAACCCCATTACCCACCTTCGCTAGGAAATACCTTCTCCTAATCTGCTTCCAGTTCTGGTTTATCAGTGAACTAGACCCTTTATTGAACAAGTACCTGCACTGGGTGCCTGCCAAGTTGCAACAAACTGAATTTTGCAAGCTAACCTACCCACTGGGTCCTTGGGCTACCAACAGAACACTGAAAAATCCCACCTTGCCCAGTCCATTCTGGCAGTGAGGGAAAAATTCCTTCTCATCCCCAACAAGGTAACTAGCATGAGCCCACAACAAGGACCAAAAGC
>NW_020687478.1:0-1137 GCF_002925995.2 Terrapene triunguis | reverse complement strand
CGATGAAGTGGGCTGTAGCCCACGAAAGCTTATGCTCAAATAAATTTTAGTCTCTAAGGTGCCACAAGTACTTCTGTTCTTTTTGCAGATACAGACTAACACGGCTGCTACTCTGAAATCTGGGAGAAGCACCTCTCTGCAGAACTCACATTCCACACTAATGCTGAGCAGTTAAGAGCTCCGCCTGGGAGCCCACCTCCTGTATGAAACTCAGGGGGGCTGTAGTCCCCCTGCTCTACCTAATTGGCACCCTTGGGAGGCAGGTTAGCTAGCAAGAAGAGCTACAGGGATGGAAGGTGGAGTGGGATGAGATAGGGCCACAGCAGGGGGCCCTGGGCCTCCAGGGATGAAGCCCTTACTACAGATATCAAAGGGGGAGCTAGCTTGATTTCGGTTCCCCTTTACTCCCCTTCACCTGGCTTGGCCTGGGCTTAGGCCTGGTCTACACTACGACTTTAATTCGGATTTAGCTGCGTTAATCCGAATTAACCCTTCACCCGTCCACACTACAGAGCCAGTTAATTCGAATTAAAGGGCACTTAAAATCGATTTCTGTACTCCACCTCGACGAGCGGAGTAGCGCCAAAATCGATTTTGTTAATTCGAATTAGGGTTAGTGTGGCCGCACACCACCGAATTACTGTGGTTAAAGTAATGGGGTAGTGTGGCCGCACACCACCGAATTAATGTGGTTAAAAACCGAATTAATGTGCTTAGTGTGGCCGCGCACAATCGAATTTATACAACCTGTTTCCCAAATTCGAATTATCTAAATTCGGATTAATCCTGTAGTGTAGACATACCCTTAGATGCCCAGCTGTTATCAGAAATGAAACCCTGGAAACGGGGGGAAGGGGTCTGGCTAGTGGATTTTTGTTTTTAAATCTACTTTCTTGGTTACCTGCAGCGCCAAGCTCAGGTCAGGGGAATGCCCTCTTCCTCCGATTCTGGGCTTTCCCTTTCACTCACCTGTCGGCTCAAACCCAGGCTGGCAAGAAAGGGAGGCTCAGTTGAAGTTAACCAACCCCAGCCAACCTGGGCTGCAGTGTACAGAACACCCTTCCCAATGAGCAGCTTGCGCCCTCCTGATGATGACAGTTGTGATAGGGTCAGGCCAGATGACTACAGGAGAGTGAT
>NW_020687477.1:321-3988 GCF_002925995.2 Terrapene triunguis | reverse complement strand
ACCCCAACCTCCTAACCCAGCCCAGAGTCCCCTCCTGCACCCCAACCTCCTAATCCAGCCCTGAGCCCCGTCCTGCACCCCAACCTCTTAACCCAGCCCAGAGCCCCCTCCTGCACCCCAACCTCCTAATCCAGCCCAAAGCTCCCTCCTGCACCCCAACCCCTAACCCAACCCTGAGCCCCTCCTGCACCCCAACCTCCTAATCCAACCCTGAGCCCCCTCTTGCACCCCAACCTCCTAACCCTGCCCAGAGCCCCCTCCTGCACCCCAACCTCCTAATCCAGCCCAAATCCCCCTCCTGCACCCCACCCCCTACCCCAACCCTGAGCCCTGTCCTGAACCCCAACCTCCTAATCCAGCCATGAGCCCCCTCCTGCACCCTAACCTCCTAACCCAGCCCAGAGCCCCCTCCTGCACCCCAACCTCCTAATCCAGCCCAAAGCTCCCTCCTGCACCCCAACCCCTAACCCAACCCTGAGCCCCTCCTGCACCCCAACCTCCTAATCCAACCCTGAGCCCCCTCTTGCACCCCAACCTCCTAACCCTGCCCAGAGCCCCCTCCTGCACCCCAACCTCCTAATCCAGCCCAAAGCCCCCTCCTGCACCCCAACCTCCTAATGCAGCCCTGAGCCCCCTCCTGCACCCCACCCCCTACCCCAACCCTGAGCCCCCTCCCGCACCCCAACCTCCTAATCCAGCCCAAAGCCCTCTCCTGAACCCCAACCCCTACCCCAACCCTGAGCCCCCTCCCGCACCTCAACCTCCTAATCCAGTCCAAAGCCCCCTCCTGCACCCTGAACTCCTCATTTCTGGCCCCACCCCAGAGCCCACACCCCCAACTGGAGCCCTCACCCCCTCCCGCACCCCAACCCTCTGCCCCAGCCCAGTGAAAGTGAGTGACGGAGGGAGGGGCTGGAGTGAGTGGGGGGCGGGGCCTCAGGGAAGGGGCGGGGCAAGGGTGTTCAGTTTTGTGCAATTAGAAAATTGGCAACCCTACTCCCATCTCCAGCTGTTCGGGAGCGATGGCCGCCCCATGCTGCTGAGCAGGTGATCTGAGGACACTGAACATTTAGGGTGCTGCTCCCCACTGGCCTCTGACCCTCTGGATCCCAGAAGGGGACCCTGACCCGGTGTGGTGTCCTGCTCCCGAGGAGGTCTCAGAGCTCAGCCGTGGCTCGCTGGGCCTGGGGACTGCCATCAGCACAGGTGTCTCCCGCTCTGCGCCGGCTCTGGAGCTGCGAGTGCTGCTGAATTATTGAAGTTTCGGTTCATTCCGCCTGCCGCTCCCTTTGCTGTGGGAGGCGAGAACACGCTCCTCACAGTTCTCCCCGATATCAAACCCGCACTGCAAACAAACCGATAAATAAATCACAAAGCCGTCACTGCCTGACCCAGCCCGAGAGAAACAATCCCACTGCGCTGGGGCAGCCCTGGCAGTGCCTCTGAGCCACGCAGGCCTGCCAGGGGGCGCCCCACGCACCGCGCTCTGGGGACAGGTATTTTCTGCAGGAGCCTGCGTCGGTTTCACACAGAGGAGGGTCCGCAGCCAGAGTTTGTCCTGTCACCGCTCCAGGGGGCCCTGAGCTCCCCGCCTGATCCAAGGGGCCAGGTGCAGAGCTGGTGAATGGGATTCAGGCAGTGGTGCTGGAACAGGGAGCCAGGGGGCCTGGCCCCTCCACTTTTCACCACCCCGGACCCCGCCCCCATCCCTTCCTTTTCCCCCTCCCTGGCCACCCATGCGCCTAGGGGCTGCAGGGACCTGGCGGCTGCTTCCTGGGAGCCTGCACCCCCTCTCGCACCCCAACCCTGAGTCCCCTCCCGCACCCAAATTCCCTCCCGGAGCCCGCACCCCTCCCCCATACCCCAACCCCCTGCCCCCAGCCTGGAGCCCCCTCCTGCACCCCAAACCCCTCATCCCGAGCCCCACCCCAGAACCTGCACCTCCAGACGGAGCCTGCACCCCCCTGCCCCAGCCCCCCAGCCCGGTGAAAGTGAGTGAGGGAGGGGGAGAGCGAGCGATGAAGGGAGGGGGGATGGAGCAAGCAGGGGCAGGGCCTCAGAGAAGGGGCGGGGCCAGAGGCAGGGCAGGGTGTTCGATTTTGTGCGATTACAAAGTTGGCAACCCTATCACGACATAATCTTTAATTAAAAATTAATCTTTCATTCTTGGCGACTCCAGGCCAATCCTGGAGGATTGGCAACCCTCCCTGAGGCCTGACCAGGCCCACTTGTAGAGGTTGGCCAGTGGCTGGCAGGAATGGCCACCTGGCCCTATGGTTCTTGCATGGGGTTGGCCCTCTGGCGCTCAGCGGCCAAGTTCCTAAGGCCCCCGCGTTGAAAGCGATTTAGGCCGTGCTCCGCTCAGCATTAAAACACCAAAGTGACTTGGCGGCCTCAGTCTCGCTCTCAAAAGGGACTTAGGCACTTAGGACCCTACATCCCACCGGCTTTCAGCCTGACATAGGCTCCTAAGTCACTTGGGCATGGCCATGCTGAGTGGAGCATCGCCTAAATACCTTTAAACATCTGGGCCTTAAGCTCTCTGTGCCTCAGTGTCCCCTGGTGTGGAAGGGGGCTGGGCGTGCATCCTTCCTCCCCCCGGTTCTGCCTTGTCGATTGCTGCTGGGCTAGTCAGAGGCCCTACGGGCATTTCAATGGGAGCTGAGTAGCTCTGAACATCTCAGCCCTTCTGTCACCGAGTGTCTGTGCGGCACCCAGCCCGTCCGCATTGCAAAGGGCACCCAAGGGTGCTGGCCTCCGACATGCAGAGGGCTAGTATTAGGCCCCTGCTTTTCCAGGGGGCTGAGTCCCTGTGGGCCCCAGTGGTTGTGGGTGTTCGGGGCCTTTGGGCTCAGGCCCGGACTGCTGTGGATGTCGGGGCCTGGCTGGAGGCCCCCAGGTTTGATACGGTTGGCCTAAGACTTTGTGAGCTCTGGGCCAGCAAGGGGTGGGATGTGTGACCTGGGCCAGCAAGTGCAGCTGGCCCCGAGTGTCGTCAAGTCTCTGCACACGCGCTCAGGGTCATGTCACGTCGTGCCCTGTCATGCCACAAAAATACCCTCCGTGTCCTTCGCTTGCCTCCTGCTCCGCGGCCCATGTCAGTTTGTTTATTTAATCTGTGCAGGGAGTTTGCTAACTGGGATAATGAGGCCGTGGAGATTAAACTGCTCCTCTTCAAAGTCAGCCCAAGGACGTCGCCCGGTCGTGCTCATTGACGTTGCTTGTTGCTGTCACGCGGCCAGGCAGGACGCCGTCCATGCCACCAAGAGCTGGTTCATTGGAGTCAGAGTCTCTGATGGCCTGTGAGCATCACGTGTCTCCCATAGGCGTAGCGCACTCCCATGCCCTGGTCCCACACCATGCTCCCACGCCCTGTTGGCCCCGTGCCATCCTCCCACGCTCTGGGGGTCCCGCACCACACTCCCATGCCCTGTGGGCCCCGTGCCGTGCTCCCACGCCCCGGGGGCCCCATGCCGCGCTCCCACGCCCCGGGGGTCCCAAGCCGTACCACCACATCCACTGCTTGAAATGACTGCCTGATAAGCAGCTAGTCTTTCTGCAGTCGGGATCTCAGCCCCCCCCCCACACTGACGCCAGCATCTGAGCAGAGAAGTGTGTGTGTGTGACTGTGTGTGAGGCTCTGTGTGGGTGTGACTGTGTGGGTGTG
>NW_020687477.1:0-221 GCF_002925995.2 Terrapene triunguis | reverse complement strand
GTGTGACTGTGTGTGAGGCTCTGTGTGGGTGTGACTGTGTGGGTGTGACTGTGTGAGGCTCTGTGTGGGTGTGACTGTGGCTATGGGTGTGACTGTGTGAGACTCTGTGTGGGTGTGACTAAGTGGGTGTGGGTGTGGCTGTGTGTGAGGCTCTGTGTGGGTGTGACTGTGTGGTGTGTGTGAGGCTTTGTGTGGGTGTGACTGTGTGGCTGTGGGTGTGA
>NW_020687476.1:0-2668 GCF_002925995.2 Terrapene triunguis | reverse complement strand
CGAGGGGGTGGCAGGTGGTGGTGGGGGGTGTATTGCGGATCCTCCATCCCAGCGGAGGCAACTGGGTGTGGCCAGTAGGGCTGGGGATTTGGCTACTGGTGCGTGACCCATAGAAAATAGGAATCGCTGGTTTCCATCCCCGCCCCCACCGGGATGGGGGCCCCCCCTTGCATCCAGCCCCTCCAGCTGCCTCATCCCCCCCCCTTTCTGTCCGTCTGTCTGTCCCTAGCCCGCAAAGCGGCTGTCTCACCCCCCCACCCCCTCGACCTTGCGAGGGTGAAAGGTGAAAGCCCCGCCCTGTTCCCGGACAGGCCTGTGGCCTGGCGGTGCCAGCTCGCCCCGGTGCCCCTGCGGGGCTGGCAGAGCCGGGGGAGGGGGGGCAAATGGTGCAGGTCGCGCCGTGGGCTGCAGGTTGTTTACTTCAAGGTGTCCACGCCCCTGACGTGGCTCTGTCCGCAGCTGCCCGCTTGGCTGGGTGGTCGAGGAGCCTGGGATCCCGGGCCCCTCCATAGGCCGGGCGAGGACAGAGCAGGGCCCCGGGGTGGGGTTGTCAAAATCAGCCCCTTGGTTTAGCCGAGAGTGAGGGTCGTGCTTAGCCCGGGCTGCCTCAGCAGGGTCTGGTATTGGGACGCGTGTTACAGATGCTCCAGCTGAGATGGGCCCCTCCCCATCGCACTGGGGCAGACCCTGACCAAGATCAGGGGCCTCTGTCGGACCGGGCGCTGCAGATACCGAGTGAGAGACAGTCCCTGCCTCCCAGAGCTCCCTGGCTAAGTAGACAAATGGTTGAAAGAGAAACTGAGTCACCGAGCAGGGGAGGGGAACCCAAGGGCAGGGGCAGAGCTGGGGTTAGAGCCCAGCTGTCCTGCATCCCAGTTGAGTGCTCTAGCCACTAGACCACGCTGCCTCCTGTAGTCTGCGTCCCCCCGGTCTGGCTCTTTCACACACACCCCCCTCTGCCGTCTGACCGGAGCTGGGGGGCATCTGTGCCGAGCGAAGGCAGATGCCTGCACTTTTCTCCTCCTGGCATAAAGGCCCTTTCCTGTCTGTCCACGCGCCCAGCAGCAATGCCGGCCGCGTGGCTCTGTCAGCCCCACAGCGCCTCCCCTCCATTGTGCCCAGCGCCCGGCTCCAGACGACGCCAGGATGGTCATTCCCCTCCCCCCATCTCCTGCTCGTCTGAGGCTGGGGAACGGCGGGGTGGGTGGGGGTGGTGGAGAACCCACCGGAGCCCACGGAGTCCCCTCGGCAGGGGCTGCGCTGGCCACCGGGGAGGGGAAGCTCTCTCTGGGCAGGGATTAGGCCGCGGCTCCCGGATTAACGAGTTTGGTGACCGCCCTACAGCAGCTGGTCCCGAATCCCCCCTCCCCCCGTTCATTTAGGGCCCCCGGAGGTTTGCATGGGGGCCTGAGGCGGGGGAGGGAGGTTGAGGCAAGGCAGGGAGGGGCGGAATGGTTCAGGGAGGCCGCCCGCGGGGCAGGAGGCTCTCGCGCCTGCAGGGACGAGCTTGTGGGGCAGGGGAGCAGAGGGACGAGGGGTTTGGGCCTGGGATTGGCAGAAGAGCCCAACGGGGTTGGACACCCTGCTGCGTAGCCGTTACGCAGCCCCCGTCACCGGAGAGTCTGAGCCTGGCCGTCTGTGGGGGCTTTATCCTGGGCAGCTCACGCGCCGTCAAAGCAGCCCTCACCGGAGACCCTACAATAACAAACCAGCTCTCACAATAACAACCCCGCCATTTTGGGTGACCCTACAAAAACAACCCAGCCCGAGTGGGTAACCTACAATAACAAGCCAGTGCAGGTACGCGGTGCAGGGGGCTGAGCGGATTCATTATTATTTATTGAGCCCTGGCCAGGTGCATGACGGGAGTCAGTGCCAGGCTGGCAGCCCCCCCACCCCGCCAATGTCCTGTCCTAGAGGATGTATACGGGACTAGCTGCTCCAGTGCTTTGGAGCGCCAGGGGCAGGCTGGTGCTGAAGGTTGCAGGTTCTAGTCCTGGTCCCCCAGGCGGGCTAGGGGGGTAAGGGAGGGGTCTGTGGCTTGCAGCCCAGGTGTGGGCAGTTTGCAGAGCCCTGGCATGGACGGGGCGAGCTGGGAGCTGCCAGCACCGGCCTGGGTTGAACCTTTCTCTGGCTTGTTGTGGTTCCTGAGCCGCTGGTTTTGGAGAGCCCTGGGCAGAGGCGACAGGAGCAGGCGAGCTGGGCGTGGGCTGGGTCTCCCTGTGGGCCCCAGCTCTAGCATCGGGGCTGCAGGTGTACCAATGAGTGGCGCAAATACTCTGCCCCCCCTGGGTTGCACTGCTGGCATAAGGGGTTTCTTAGCCAAGCAGGGGGGATGGGGGTGGGGGGCTCCGGGAGGCCTGAATGACTGGAGAGTGGGGGCCGCGGGCTAGGCTGGGTGTTTGGAGAGGGCTCCTCGGTGGGGGCGGGTACGGCTCGGCTCTGTCTGTGCGTCATTCCAAGGGCACAAGTGGGATGAGTTTGCTGGGCCTTGGCCAACTTCCCCATTCAGGCACATCGCCGCTTCCCCTCTGGGCTTGGCTTTGTTGGCATCTCTGCCCTGGAGTGAGCCAGACTGCGGGAGAAAGGGGCATTGGCAGGGGAGCCCAGGGCTGGGCTAACAGGGGCCTGCGGGTCGGGAGTGAGGGGCACCGGCACAGCTGGGGGG
>NW_020687475.1:0-2198 GCF_002925995.2 Terrapene triunguis | reverse complement strand
GAGGAACAGCAGCACAGCAACACTACATGGGGATGGCTCGCCCAGCGCTGAGATGCAGCTGTCTCTAGGGTGGCTTCTTCAGATAACGTGATCTTATGAATGGGTCCTTTTGTCTTTGGAACTCACTGCCACATGAGCCCTGCTATGTATCCTGGAGCTGTTTGCTGAGGCTTTTTACTGCTTTTTACTCCTGTTTGATGGTCTCCTGTCTGGTATTTCCCAGGTTTTGGTTCTTTACATTAAGGGTGAACCACTCAATGAGACTCATAGACGTTAAGGTCAGAAGGTCATCTAGTCTGACCTCCTGTACATTGAAGGCCACAGAACCTCACCACCCACTGCTGTAATAGACCCCTAACCTCTGGCTGAGTTACTGAAGTCCTCCAGTCGTGGTTTAAGGACTTCAAGTTACAGAGAATCCACCATTGACACTAGTTTAAACCTGCAAGTGACCTATGCCGCGTGCTGCAGAGGAAGGCGACCCCTCCCCTCAGGTCTCTACCAGTCTGACCTGGGGGAAATTCCTTCCTAGTCCCAGATTTCGCAGATTTTATCTGCTGTCTAGGCATGCAGCCAGCATGAAGCCACCCAAAAAGCACTGAGTTGCAGCTGATGCTGGGGTGGGACAGCTGGGTAACAGCTGCAGAGTCGCACTGAAGTTCTCAGTGGGGACCTTGCTGTCACCAAAGGCTGTTCCAGGGGAGCATCTCCTTTGGGCTTTTACTGCCATTGGCCATGATACACTGACACTCTGGAACCCTGTATCTCTCAGTAGCACACAGTATTCACCCCTGTGATATGATGATGAGATGTTTTGTATTATGCATGCCTTGTGAGGTGGTATGTAAAATGTCTGGATCTGTTGAACATTAATAACCTGTTGGATTGGATGTGCTGTCATTGTATGGGAAGTTATGCTCTATGTGTGTTTCTGAAATATGTTGTGAGGTTGGGAGATGCCCACAGCCAGCTTTACAGTAGAAACAAAGGAGGGCCAGAAAGGTGTTGATGGCCCATCAGGAAGAATCCACTCTCTGAGAGACTCCTTGGAGAGGGCACTTAGTCAGTGGGATACTGCCTGACCAATGGGACTGCCTGACCCCCATGACACAGCAAAGATCTTTCTAGCAACTGAAAGAAAGTATAAAAGAGACATCATAGAATATCAGGGTTGGAAGAGACCTCAGGAGGTCATTTAGTCCAACCCCCTGCTCAAAGCAGGACCAATCCCCAACTAAATCATCCCAGCCAGGGCTTTGTCAAGCCTGACCTTAAAAACCTTTAAGGATGGAGATTCCACCACCTCCTTAGGTAACCCATTCCAGTGCTTCATCACCCTCCCAGTGAAATAGTATTCCCTAATATCCGAGCCTGGACTCTGTGACTGCATTAGTCGCCAACAGGGGAGTGTGGCAGGAGAGGACACAGAACATGTCTACAAATAACATTTTCTGGACTGCTGAGGTGGGGGGAGAGGCCAGATTCCATCTGGCGCTTTAGGACTCTGAGGACGCTCTGGGATCGGGAGCGAAGTCTCTGGAGCCTTGGGAGGTGCAGGTTTGGAGACATGTGGCTCCTACCTAGTCCAAAGTAACCTGCCGTGCTCCCCCACAAGAGCCATGTTAACAGGCAACACTGCCTCTCTCTTTCCTTGGCCAGATGGATCGTGTCCTTTTTCTGGTGGCTAGTCCGGAAAAGGACAAGAGCTCACTACTGCTACCACCTGAGGGAGTTGCTGGGTTGAGATCGGCTGGTAGAAGGAGGCAATAGCCCCAGAATCTGGGACTTCAAGCCCCTAGAGTGACCTCTTACCTTTATAGACCCCTCCCCCCATCATACACAGCTATGTTAAAGGTTAGCGTGATAGTAAAGAGACCCCTTTTCAACCTTCACCACACAAGAGAGAGCCGGCAGCATTTGTCATTAACGATTTATTTCTCCTCTCTTGGCTCCCAAACTGCTTCTCCTCCCTACTGCCGCCAGCCACCTTCGAGTTCTGCCTCTTCTCTCCCCGGCTCTGCTCACTTGATTGCAGCAGCTCAGCGGATGGTCCAGCTTTACTCTTTCCCTTCCACTCTTCTTCACTTCTTTGGGGGGCTGCATTTGCCATTGAGCAGGCTGATGGAAATACCTGAGTGCTCTGTCTAGGCCAGGGGTCTCAAACACGCGGCCTGCGGGGCTATTTCTCCGGGCCAGAG
>NW_020687474.1:0-2069 GCF_002925995.2 Terrapene triunguis | reverse complement strand
AAACAATCTCTTCCCCTCCAAATTAAGGCCTCAGTAGCTTTGGTGACAACATAGGAAGTGCCTGTTATAGAGTGGAATATAATTATATTGCATTATGAAGTCTGTTTGACTGTTTATTGAAGGTCCTTCACTGACAGGAATCACGTCTGAAGTCTGGGGGTGATTGACATTCAATGAGTATGTCTACACTGCAATTAAAACCCTGTGGCTGTCCCATGCCAGTTAACTTGCGCTTACAGGCCTCAAGATAAGATGCTGCTTAATTGTGGAGGAGATATTCAGGCTGTCAAGGAAGATGGTGTTGGTGCCCAATGAGGCATAGATGCTATTGAGGGTATCTAGTGCTGAGGGGGAAGGTATGGTGCATAAGTCAGTGCCAATTTCACAGCTGGAGTTGGTCTCACAGCTTCCAAAATGACCTTCATGGAGTTCTGTATGAAAGGTCACATGAGGAGCTGAAGAGGGCCCTGCATGAGATTCTTCCGTGATATCTGGATTTCAGACAAGAGAAGAAGTCTGGTATTCCAAGGTCAAGTTGGGGAGAGGGGGACTCTCCATATTCATCTCAAAATAGGTTGAAGGTACTCCCAGGTGGCTCCAGATCAGAACAGGAGAAGTTGGTACAGGAATGGAGTCAAGCAGTGGAAAAGCATGCAGTGGGGTGACTAGTAGCTTTGACAGAAGATCTTCATCCACAACCCCTTCTTATAGCCAGGCTTCCATGGTCCACTTGATGAGATAGTTGGCCTTGAGCCACAAGGGAAGGCTCAGAGGCAAAAAGAAAATGTTGACCTCAGATGTGAGTCAAGTGGGTTTGGGTACTTTTAAATCACCATTACTAGCTTCGGGACAGTAGGGCACACTCCCTGACAGACCTCTTGTATGGCACCATTCCTTGAGATGTAGGACCCCTCTGTTGAACTGCCCTAGTGCCTGAAACTGGTGTTTAAGACTCCCTGAACCCTATAATTACTTACACAAACTCCCTCAAAACTCCAACACAGCTATGGGCACTCAGGGCTTACTAGTTTAATTATTTCAGAAACACTGTGGCAGGAAAGCAAGGAACATAGGATTAGCAAAGAAATTTCTTAACTGCATTGACTTTACTCCTAAACCACTTGAGAGCTACAGATCTTGAAAAAATAACAAAAATCCTGAGTTGTGCTCCCCTTCCTTAGACTCCACTTACTCCTTCTTGTGAGTATATAGTTCTTCAATGTTTCAGTTTGGGCAGAGCCCTTCCTGCTGTCTCTGTCTCTTGTAAGCCCTTATTTATGTGGTGTTGCTCTCGCTCTCTCTCACCCCCCCCCACAAAAAATAGGAATCCACTCTTAAATAGGGCCCCTGTCTCTCAGCCATCAGCCCAAATTCTCAGGGCTTGTCTACAATTGAAACACTATAGGGGTACAGCTGCAGTGCTGCACCTGTGCCACTGTACCACTTCAGTGTAGACACTAGCTTTGCCAGTGGTAGAAGCTTTCCAGTCAGTGTAGGTAATCCACCTCCCTGAGAAGCAGTTGTTAGGTAAACAGAAGAATTCTTTCATCAACCTAGTGCTGTTTACACAAGGCATGAGGTTGGCTTAACTACATCACTCAGGGGTGTGGATTTGTTCATATCCCTGAACAACATAGTTATGCCAATGTAAGTTTCCAGTGTACACTAGCTTTCAATCCAAACGGTGAAGGTCCAAATCACCTGGTCATACTTGATCCTCCCCTTGGCAGGCCCCTGGGAAGAACATCTGTCGTTCCACGTAGATGAGCCAGTACTTAAGAGTCATTGAATATTTCTACATTTCAATTAGACACCCGCAGCTAGCCCATGCCAGCTGACTCAGGCTTGGCTAAGTGACGGTTTAACTGAGGTGTAGCCGTTCGGGCTCAGGCTGCAACCCAAGCTCTGGGACCCTACCACCTCGCAGGGTCCTACAGTCCAGGCTCCAGCCTGAGCCTGAATGTCTCCTCCACAATTAAGCGGCATCTTATCTTGAGGCCTGTAAGCGCAAGTTAGCTGGCATGGGACAGCCACAGGGTTTTAATTGCAGTGTAGACATACTCATTGAA
>NW_020687473.1:0-5673 GCF_002925995.2 Terrapene triunguis | reverse complement strand
GGATGGATGGGGTAGGACAGATAGCAGGGGGGATGGATGGGGGTTGGATAGATACAGAGACGGGGGTGTCTATGGGATGGATGGATGGATGTGGGGTAGGACAGATAGCAGGGGGGGTGGATGGGGTAGGATAGATACAGAGACGAGGGCGTCTATGGGATGGATGCACAGAGGGGCGTGTTTTGGGTTAGATACAGAGGGTGCAGAACGATCGGTGGACAGACAGATCACGCTAGAGATAATTGTGCGTGCCCAGGACTGGGAGCCAGGACTCCTGGGTTCTCTCCCTGGCTCTAGGAGGGGAGTGGGGTCTAATGGGTTAGAGCGGGGGGGGGGGGCCTAAAATCCAGGACTCCTGGGTTCTCTTCTGGATCAACAGTAACCAGGTTACCGCAGGCTGCCCCCGGGCGTGTTGCCTGGATTGGCACCTAGAACTCACCCTTCTTTCCCCTCCTTTTTGCCTCCCCCTTTGCCCGCCTACCCCCGGCCGCCGGGTGCCCTCCCCCAGATCCGCGTAGTGAAAGCGTTCCGTAGCTCGCTCTACGAAGGGCTGGAGAAGCCGGACTCCAAGACCTCGATCCACAACTTCATGACCACCCCGGAGTTCCTGCTGAACGACTACACCCACAACATCCCCCTGATCGACGACACCGATGTGGAGGAGAGCGAGGCGGCCCGCCGGCCCCCCCGCCCGTGCGCCTCCCCCAACAAGAACAACAACGCCATCGACAGCGGCGTCTACCTGGCCACTGACGATGGCTCCAAGTCTCCTACCTCCGCCGGCCCCGCCAGCGCGCTCCACAGCATGGAAACGTCCCTCTAACGCCCCGGCAGGCTGGCCCCACGGCATGGGGGCAGGAAATCCAGCAGCCAGAGGGACAGAGGGGCCCGGGCTCCTTCGGCTTGTCGGAGCGTGAACTGGCTGTGGACAGAGCTGGAGCTGGGAGCGGCCCCCGTTTCTCTGGGGAGCCCCAGCCCCAGGCGGGCGCCCCGGGGCCCGCCAGCCCAGGCAGACTCTTTGTGGTGCCGGAGCCGGCCGGGAAGGACCCGCCGCGGGCGGGGCGAGGGCCCATTTAGCGATCTATAGCCTCAATATATATACGATACCGACTGACTGTCTTACGGGACTGACCGTCGCATGCCGGCCCCACATGCTACTTCCCACCACCACCACCCAGCATCCCCCACCCTCCCCGAGGCAAATTGTCAGCCCGAGCGGTGGGGGGGAGATTGTGCGTTTCGGTTTGTTTGTTTTTTAAAGTTGTCGGGCGCTGGAGCCGGTGTTTAACAAGGGCTTGGTCGTGAAAACATGGTGGGAGGATTGGGAGAGGGGCCGCAGCACTGGAGATCGGGGCCTGTCACGCTGGACCCTGCCCGGACCCCCAACCAAGAGCAGGGCCCCTGGTTTGCCACGTAGCCCCCCCGACCCAGATGGGAGACGCCCGTCACGCCAGGCGCTGCGCAGATACAGGGTGAGAGGCAGTCCCCCCCCAAATGCTGTACGTCTCTGTCAGTGTTAAGCCCCCCCCTCCCCCCGTACTGCTAGTGGGGAGATGCTACAGCCCGGGAGGGGGCCCGTGTGCTGCAGAGGGGGAGGGGTATTCGATCTGGTTCCCAACGCCCCGCCGGCGGCACTGCCCGGCGCCCAGGGCCCGCCCCTGCCCTCAGTGACCCCAGCCTCCTCAGGGCACCTCCCAGTCACCATGGAGATTTGGGGTGGCAGAGGAGCAGCCCCTCAGCTGCCCTTGGGGGTGGATGGAGCTGCCCCATTCACACCAGCTAGGGCTGGCCCTCAGGTGTTACTTACAGACCTTCAGCTCCCCCACCTGAGGCTGGGAGCCCGGACTCCTGGGTTCTCTCCCCAGCTCTGGGAGGGGAGTGGGGGCTGGTGGGTTAGAGCAGGGGGGGCTGGGAGCCAGGACTCCTGGGTTCTCTCCCTGGCTCTGGGAGGGGACTGGGGTCTAGTGGTTAGAGCAGGGGAGGTTGGAAGCCAGGATTCCTGGGTTCTCTCACGGCTCTGGGAGGGGAGTGGGGTCTAGTGGTTAGAGCAGCGGGGACTGGGAACCAGGACTCCTGGGTTCTCTCCCGGCTCGGAGGGAAGTGGGGTCTGGTGGTCAGAGCAGGGGGGGCTGGGAGCCAGGACTCCTGGGTTCTACCCCTGGCTCTGGTAGGGCAAGTACCTGCTGCTGCCTCAATTTCCCCTTCTGGCACAATCCTTCTCAAAAGCCCCGTGTGGGAGGCAGGAGCGAGGGGGGCGGGGGTCCCATATTTCCTGTGAGGCCCCTTTCCTGTTTCCACACCTAACCCCGCGTTCAACCACCAGCGCCAGCGCTCTCAAAAGCCATGGGTAACCCCCACCCCGGCAAGGACGGTTCTTCCGCCCTCCAGCCCAGCCCCTCGACTCCCCGGGGAGCGAATCCAGGAAATCTCACCTCCGTCCATCCAGCTTGTTCTCATTCAATATTGTAGATATATTGATAGACCGGGGCAGGGGAGGGGGGAATATATAGATATATATTTAAAAAAAAACAAAAAAAAACTTTAACAACCCAACACTCCCCGCTCACTTTTCAGCCGTGAAAACCTCGCTGGGGCTAACCACACCCAGGCGGGGGATCCGTTCTGGTTTCTTCCCTTCCTCCAGCCGGGGACACACACAGACTGCTTTGGGTTTTTTTTTAAGGAACAAACAAAAATCAATTCAAGGTTTCTATGGGTGTCCCCGCCCCCCCTCTCCCCAGTGTGGGGGCGGATTTCGGACTGAAATTGTGACCCCCCACCATGCCCATTTCCGGATCAAAGCATATAACTCAACTGAATGGCTCGATCAAGTTTGTTCATATTATTAAAAATTAATAAAATAACTCACCCGGACGCCGTTTCTCCTCCTGCGAGTGGGGGAGGGGAAGGCGTAAGACGGGGGCGATGCAGGCTCTCTGCAAACTCAGGCAGAGTCAGTTACATGTGTGGGAACCACCACCACCCCCAGCCTCATGGCTGTGGTGATTATACCTACGCCCCCTTTGCGACCCAGCACCGCTCCACGGGCCCAGGCGTCAGCGGGCAAAGTGGGTGCCAGGCCCAATCCCGGGGCAAAGCCCAAAGAACAACCCGTTCACAGCTGGTTCACAGGCACAGCTTTACTCGCCAGATCAAGCAGTCCAAGCTCCAGGGATGCGTGCGGACAGGGGAGAAGAGGAGCCCCGGGTACACGCGGAATCGGCTGGTCGGGACCCAAGTGACCAACAGCCGCCGGGCGCGTGATGTGGCTCTTTGGAGCTCGCGACCCAGCAGCTGCAGCGGCTCTGAGCCGGCACGGTGCTCGGGTCCGACGGCCTTCTCGAGGCGCAGCCAGCAAGGCAGCCGACCCGCGGGAGGAGCACGGGCAGCGAGGGGAACGGCTGTGGGACAGGACACCCAGACTGCAACCAACACTCTGCTTTCAAAGCTGGGGAAGGGGCAGGGAATGGGGCCTGAGGTCTTTACCCTCTAGGGGGTGCCGGCTCCGATCTGGCCCCAGGGCGGAGACTGGCTGGCTTAGGGGGGGTGGGAATAGGGCCTGGGGTCTTTCCCCACTAGGGAGTGCCAGGTCCCATCCAGCCCCAGGGGGTGGGAATGGGACATGAGGCCTTTCCCCTCTAGGGGGCGCCAGCTCCCATCCAGCCCCAGGGCAGGGACTGGCTGGCTCAGGGGGCGGGAATGGGGCCTGTCCCCTCCCCAGCACTGGGTCGCTCTCTGGACCCCATTAGGAGATTTCCGCATCCAAGGTGTAAATCTGGATCAGGTCCAATACGATCTGGTCAATCTGAGCTTGGCTGAGATCGTCACTGAACACCTGGAGAGGAGGAAAGGAGATGGGAGCAACGGCGCAGGGAATGCAGCCTGATTTAGTGAGGGTTGGTCCTGCTTTGAGCAGGGGGTGGGACTAGATACCTCCTGAGGTCCCTTCCAACCCTGAGACTCTATGACCCGCTGGGGAGCTCTGCAGTGGGACATGGGGCCTGTCCCCTCTAGGGGGCGCTGGCTCCCATTCAGGCCCAGGGGCAGGGGCTGGCTGGCTTGGCCAGAGCTGTTTTAGAGGGTTAGAGCAGAGGGGGCTGGGAGGCAGGACGCCTGGGTTCTGTCCCTGGCTCCGCCACTGGTTCTCGGTTACCCTGAGCCAGCCACTTTCCCCCTCTGTGCCTCAGTTTACCCGGCAGAAGGGCCCCAAGGTGCGGGCTAAGTCCCTGCCTCTCTTACCTGCCACCAGGGTCTCTGGGCCTGTGCATGGGCGGGCACCTCCACCCCGTAGCAGTGCAGGGCGAGGTACAGCACAGCCACCGCCACGTGTTGGGGGAGGTAGCGCACACACAGCCCCCCGTGGTAGCTGTCCCGGAGCAGTGCCCAGGCTGCCGCCGAGACGGGGGTCCGCTCCCAGCTGTGTCGGTTCATCCACCGCCTCAGGGAGAGCAGGTAATGGAGCAGGTACTGCAGGGAGAGATGGGGGATAAGGGGGGACCCAGGAGTCCTGGCTCCCAGACCCCAGCTCCAACCCACCAGACCCCCCTTCCCCATAGAACCCAGGCATCCTGGCCTCCATTGCCAGTCCCCTTCCTTGTAGGGCAGAGCGGCAGGTTCAGGGCAAACCCCCTGTGCCCCCCGCTGCGCCCGCAGGCCCGTCCCGAGGACCCACCTTGTGGGGGTGCCGGAAGGAGACGCGGAAGCCAAGCACTCGCAGCATGAGCATCTCGCACTGGACGATGCTGTCCCGCAGCTCCCAGAAATGGGAGTCGAGTTCCAGGGGGTCGCTCTGGGGGTGTAAGTACCTGGGGAGGGGGAGGTTAGCAGGGGGTGGGACTGAGGAGACAGGAGTGGCCCCCACTCTTCCTACTCTAGCCCTGCAGACCTGCCCCCCCCCCAGGGCCGGGGACAGAACGCAGGAGTCCTGGCTCCAGGCCCCCAGCTCTACCCCCTAGGGTGCGGGGTGCAGACCCCCGGCCAGAGACAGGCTGGGGTTACCTGTGGCTGACGTTGATGATGTCCCGAGTGCGTAGGTGCTGCTCCTCCACCTTCCCGGCCAGGTACAGCGCAGCCATGGCCACCAGGTAGGGGTCGTAGGGCCCCGGGGCCACCGTGGCCATGAAGAAACTGTGGTAGATGGTGCAGGCCGTGGCCACAGGGATGGAGCGCAGGCCCAGCTTCACCCCTGGGGGGGAGGGGGGTATCACTGTGAGGGAGGGGAGAGCCCCCCCAACCGACATGCCACCCACCCCTTCCCCAACTGGCATGGCCCCCCTTCCCCCTCAGGGATATGGTGCTGGCTTCCCCTTAGGCCTCCCCCAATTGACTGGCCACCTCGGCTATGCCCCCCACTCCTCGGCTGCCCCTTGCCCCTCCCATTTTGCCCATTTGGCAGAGCCCCCCATCCCCCAGCAGGCACTGCCCCCCAGCAGCACGGTCGCCCCTGTGCCCCCCACCGTCCTCTCTCCCCCAGCACGGCAGCCCCCAAGCTTTTACCTGCCTCCATGATGAACCGGGTGACCTTGAAATGGATCTTGGTCTCGGTGGCTCCCGGCCCAGTCTGGGCGCTCGCCGCCCGGTCGGGCTCCATGGCACCCGCCGCTGCCTGCACAGAGACCAGCGAGTCACTCACCCGGCGCCACCTCCGTGGGTCACCCAGCGCGGTGATGTCAC
>NW_020687472.1:0-2735 GCF_002925995.2 Terrapene triunguis | reverse complement strand
CTGGCCGCGGCTTCTCGCCGCCCCCATTGGCCCGGGAAGGCGAACCGTGGCCAGTGGGGGCCGCGATCGGCCGAAACTGCCACTTCAGCAGGTAAATAAAACTGGCCTGGCCCACCAGGCTGCTTACCCTGGCGAGCCGCGTGCCGAACGTTGCTGACCCCTGGTCTAGTGCTTAGTGCTAGCCTGGGACCTGGGAGACCCCCGTTCAATTCTATCTTCTGCCACAGGCTTTCCATGTGGCTTTGGGGAAAGCACTCAGTCTCTACAGACTTCAGTTCTCCATCTGTAATATGGGGATAATAGTACTTCCTTATCTCACAGCGGTGTTGTGTGGATAAATGCATTAGAGATTGTGAGGTGTTTAGATACTACTGTGGTAAAAGCTATATAAATATGTTACATGGTTGGGTGAATGGGATTGAAGTAATGGGACTCTGACCAATAGAGAACCCTCCCTTGCAGTTCCCTAGAATTGATTTCCTAAAAATAAATACTCATCAGAATTCTGCAATGCTGAATTTTATTTAAAATCCATTAATCTTCCAATTAAAAAAATTAGCCATATTTCAGAAGCCTGTTTTTGTTTTATAAAGCAAATAAATGTAATTAGTAGAAATGAAATGACAAATCATTTTAAATTACAGATGAGTACTCCACCCCTGCAAATATTTATGGGACGAGTTTTCCCATTGACGTCACTGAATGCAGTTGGCCTATCCACATCCAAAAATTTCTTTGTGTGCACAAGTGTATTTGCAGGATAAGAGCCTAAGACTGATTCTGCACTACTTTATGATGCAAAATTTCCATTGAAATCAAGAAGTGTAGCCTCAGCCCTTGAAGTTCCACAGTTACAAAATTAAAATAATATAATAGGAAATATGGTCACATATAAAACTGTTCGCTCTCAAGCAGAAGAAGCCATCTGTGCTATTTAGAGAAATAGCCAACAAAATCAAATTGAAATGCATGTCTTAATATTTAGAGCAAGGTGTTTCATATGAACAGGCTTATGGCAAAGCAAAGTAAATTTGAGACAGAAATGCTGACACTGGAAGGTGTATGGAGAAGTTTAAGGTTTCTTTCCCCGGTGCTTGATTGGACTTTTCATTCTGTACATGAAGAAGAGTACGATGACGTAGTACATGGTGCTTTTCAGGAGAAGGACAATGTATATTAAATACGCCGTCCTGTGCATGAAACTGTCTGTAATATCTATACAACAACAACAAGAAGAAGTGGTTAATGTTGCATATACTATAGCTGCAAAGAAAAATAAATATAAAACCATGTATGATAGCGCAAGGTATACATGGTATTTGATTGCAGTAATTATACCACCTAATCAGACTAGGCATGAATCAATATCTGATTCTGTCCTCTAAACAGGTCTACATTCTGCTCATACCTTCCCATCCAGTTGAGCTGAGAGAAACAAAGAGGCACTCTCAGTACTGGTATCGCTGGTGTCTGCTAAGGAGTAAGCAGAATGCTAGTGCTTCTTATAATAGGCTGTTGCCGTGATTTTAGGCCAAAATTTTCAGACATGGGTGCCTAAGTTTGTTCTGAATCGGTATACAAGCAGCTGATCAATGAAGTGGTCTGATTTTCAGAAATACTGAAATTACACTGAAATCAGTTGGGTCTTCAAGCTTTCAGCACCTTTAAGCTCCATTTGAAAATTCTGGCTTTGAATACTTTTTATAATTTAACATGTTAAATGTTAGATTAAGGAACAGTGGCACGAGCAGATTAAAGAACAATAACCCATGTGGCATGTTAGCAAAGCACAACAAATACTACCAAAACATGTATTTCAGCAGGACTTCTACAATGTTTAACCTAAACCGCCCAAGGGAACTAGGTTTTGGATCCTTTTGGTAACCCACAGCAGATGTTAACTTACAGAGACAGGTGCCAACTTTCTTCTTTCCGCGTGGGTTCTCCACCCCACTCCACTCCTTCCCCTAAGGTCCCACCCTCGCTCTGCCTCTTCTCCTCCCCACTCTTCCCCCTTAGCTTTGGCCCTGCACCTGCCCCACCTCTTCCCACCATGCTCTGCCCCCTCCCCCGAGCGTGCCCTGCCCTCGCTCCTCCTCTTCCGCCCCCTGCTCTGGCCCCTCCCCCCAATGCCTCCCGCCTGCAGCCGAGCAGCTGATTGGCTGGGCCGACAAAACAGCTGACCGGCAGGTGGCTAGTGGGTATTCAGCACCCACTATTTTTTTTTCTATGGGTGCTCAAGCCCCAGAGCACCCACAGAGTTGGGGCCTGTGCTTACAGCAGTGTTCCACATTTACAGTAATTATGTTTGGACCTTTTAGAAAGAGATAATATTTTCACTTTTGTTTTAAGCATATCAAATAGTGCTTAATTCTTAACTGTATTGTATAAAAAATGAGAATTGGGACACAATTACCTGTGGAAAGCGTGGTGCCATTCTCAGCATTCTTGATACAACCTCCCGTGGTTTGAGGTGCTACAGTGGTGTCTGAAACGGTGTCTGATAAAAGCATAACACGTAAAAAGGGCTTTAATTGTCAAATGGGATTCTTGTTGAAAATTAAGGCAAACTTTTCTTGATAGATGTTCAAAGAGAAAGATGATAAAAGTATTATAACTACAGTGACTCAAGTATGGAAAGTTAATATTTAAAAAAATGAACACCTAGATTCCATCCACAGAATAAATGCTCAGTAGCACATAATTGATGTGCAAAACCAAGTAGAGATAAAACT
>NW_020687471.1:0-1556 GCF_002925995.2 Terrapene triunguis | reverse complement strand
CCCAGCCCTGAGCCCCCTGCATCATGAACCCCTCAGCCCCAGCCAGCGCCCTCATCCTCCCACACCCTAATCCTCTGCCCCAGCCAGTGCCCTCATCCTCCCACACCCTAACCCTCTGCCCCAGCCCCGATCCCCTCCCACACCCCAATCCCCTCATCCTCAGACCCACAGCCCTCACCCCTGCACCCCCTCCTATCCCCAAAGCATGCACCCCCTCCCCTTCCCACACACCCCCTCCTGCCCTCAAACTCCCTCCCAAAGCCTGCACCCCCTCCCTTTGCACCCCCTCCCACCCCCAAACTCCATCCCAGAGCCTGCACCCCTCACCCCCTCCTGCACACCCACCCCCTGCCCCAGCCCAGAGCCTGCACCCAAACTCCATCCCAGAGCCTGCACCCTGCACCCCTCCTGCACCCTAATCCCCAGCCCAGGACCTGCACCCCAGACCTCCTCCCCCCACCAACCACCCTCCCAGAGCCTTAGGCAGGTGTGGGGGGGTGGAGTTTGGGGTGGGCGGAGTGGGGGGGGCGGGTTCTGGGCACCACCAAAATTTTTACAAACCTGCCACCCATGCCAATAGCAGATTACTTCTGCCCAACCCTGAAACAAGTGGGTTGCACCAGGGCATGCTTTTGCTCCTGTCTTCTTGCCCCAAAGAGCTGCACAGACTCCAATGACTGCACATTCACAGGGCCACGTATTTGAGTTCCATACACCGACACCACTAAGATCCCTGTGCACCAGTCTATTTACCATATCACCTATGTTTCAGGCCCTCTCCTCAGGACCTGAGAGGTGCAGCGGTCACCCTCCTGTGAGGCCTCCCTAAGAGTGGGCTCAGCTAGTCCTGAGCCTCTCCCTGCATTTCTTTCCTGTGCTCCTTTTTCTATGCTTGCAGTTAACAGGCTAATTGGCTCCTTAGCGCTCCTTCGTCAGGGTGATCTAATAATTAGCCTGTCCTTCCCTCAACTAACTGGATTTACAATGCCCAGCGTGCTGGTTCAGCTGTTGGTTCTCAGCACTCTGTCACAAGGGTAGCCAGGGAACCAGTCGTAACTCTGAGTGCCAATTTCTTCTCTGATCTGCTGCAGAGGTCATGAAGCTGGGGCTAGGAGCAATTTCTCAATCCAGATGTCTCTTCTAGCAGAGTTCTTGAGTACTATGGGGTGCATGCTTAGTAGCTTATGTAGGCTGAGCTCATAGCACACATCAGGGCCTCCTTGCATCCTTCCATTCCACTTCACAAGCTCTCTGAGTGCCACCCTCCAATCCCCTTTATTTCAGGGACTCCCCCACCTTCCCTGCCAAGGGTCATATGTGCCTCCCATACCGCCTTCTGTCCATACCAGGGTCTTCTATTCTCCCCCCATGTTAGCAGCTCTGTATGTTCCTCTTCCCCTGGGCAGGGTTCTTCAATTTTCCCCCTTCAGGGGTCCTTTGTGCCTACCTTCTTCCATTATTTGTCTGGGGGCTAAATCATTCAGGGTGTAAAATGTAGTTGGAGGATGAGCAGGGGTGTTATGCTGGAAGGTGTTACGGATGCCATCAATCAGTTG
>NW_020687470.1:0-1027 GCF_002925995.2 Terrapene triunguis | reverse complement strand
TTTGCTAACCGAACATCTGATTTATATTGCCTGCTGTCTGTTTCCCCACCCTGGTTCAGCCACAATGATGGTGGGGAACAGTGCAGAGTATCGGCAGTTCCTCGAGGACGAGCAAACCTTGTACGGCTCCTGGGACACTTTGTTCACCAACACCAGCGATATCGCAAGCGTAAGTACAGTCAGTGCTTCATGGGATTGTTGTGCCCAGAGTTATCAGGAGTCAGAAATTAACACCCTAGGAGTCAGGGGAAGGGACAGACCCAGGCGTGTGACTGAGCCCATTCATCTGGGCCAGAGCCCTGCCTATGGCCCACTCCACCTCATAGAATCATAGACCTCAGGAGATCATCTAGTCCAACGCCCTGCTCAAAGCAGGACCAACCCCAACTAAATCATCACAGCCAGGTCTTTGTCAAGCCGGGCCTTAAAAACCTCTAAGGATGGAGATTCCACCACCTCCCCAGATAACCCATTCCAGTGCTTCACCACCCTCCTAGTGAAATCGTTTTTCCTAATATCCAACCTAGACCTTCCCCACTGCAACTTGAGACCATTGCTCCTTGTTCTCTCATCTGCCACCACTGAGAACAGCTTAGCTCCATCCTCTTTGGAACCCCCCACCCCCTGCAGGTAGTTGAAGGCTGCTATCAAATCCCCCCTCACTCTTCTCTTTTGCAGACTAAATAAGCCCGGTTCCCTCAGTCTCTCCTCATAAGTCATGTGTCCCAGCCCCCTAATAATTTTTGTTGCCCTCTGCTGGACTCTCTCCGATTTGTCCACATTCTTTCTCTTGTGGGGGGCCCAAAACTGGATGCAATACTCCGGATGTGAACTCACCAGTGCCGAATAGAGGGGAATAATCACTTCCCTCAATCTGCTGGCAATGCTTCTACTAATGCAGCCCAATATGTCTCCCTACATGCCACATCCCAAGATGCACTGGGGCTCATCCAAACCTGATCCCAGCTCCTTGTCAGGCATGGTGGGAGCTTCCCCAGAGATTAATGCAATAAAAGGCATCATTGCA
>NW_020687469.1:0-1448 GCF_002925995.2 Terrapene triunguis | reverse complement strand
CCTCTGCCCCGCCCATGGCCCTGATCTCTCTGCCCCCCCCCAGGTGCGGTTCTATCTCATTGTCAGCATCTCGGGCATCACCATCGAGACCCGGGAGCTGGAGCTGGAGCTGGAGCTGAGCACGTGAGCGCCCCCTGCAGGGCTGGGTGGGGGCAGGGGACGCCGGGGTGGGGAGCACTGGGCAGCAGTTGCCGGGCGGGGGCTGGGTGATGTTCAGGGGGTGGGGGGTTGGCTGTGGAGGGGGAGCTGGTCACTGGTGGGTTGCAGTGGGGGGAGCTCCCATGACGCCCCCCCCCGTCTCTCTCTCCCAGGATCAGCGAGCAGCCGGGGCTGCGGCCTGTGACGGCGCGGGCACGTGTGGTCATTGAGCTGCCCTTGTCCGTCACGGGGTGAGTGCCCCCGATGGGGCAGCTGGGGGGGCACGGCGGGTGGAGGGAGGAGCCGTGGGGGTGGTTGCAGGGGTGAGGCAGCTTGGGGGGCCGGGGGAGCTGTCTGGGGGGCGGGGGTGGGGCCGGGGGCGAGGCGAGCTGTCTGGGGGACGGGGGCGGGGCAAGCCACCTGGGGGTGGGGCTCTGCGGGGCTCTCAGATGCCCCCCCTGACCCCGTTTCCTCCCCCCCCCCCGCAGCGTGGCCGTCCCGCAGCGGCTGTTCTTCGGCGGCCGGGTGCGGGGCGAGAGCGCTGTTCACACCGAGGGCCAGGTGGGCAGTGCCGTGCGCTACGAGGTGATGGTGAGTACCCCGCTCGGGGAAGGGGCAGCAACGCCCCCCCCTCCCCACCAGACCTCACCCTGAGCCTCCCCTGCGACCACCCTGAGCATGGACGGGGGAGGGCTGAGGATCATGGCGGGGGGGGCTGGGTTCAGGATGCCGGGGTCCATTCCCATCTGGGACAGGGGAGCTGGGTCGAGTGGTTAGAGCAGGGGGGGCTGGGAGTCAGGACATCTCTTCCCCCTAAAGTGCCTCAGTTTCCCCATCTGGGCGGGTGGGTGGCATTTGACCCTGCCCCGGAGACTCAGGCTAGTGAGTGTCCCCCCGGGTGGCGCCTGGCTCAGGGTCCCTGCCCCCCACAGGTCTCCAACCGGGGCCAGTCGCTCAACACCCTGGGCTCGGCCTTCCTCAACCTCATGTGGCCCCACGAGATCGCCAACGGCAAGTGGCTGCTCTACCCGCTGCGGCTGGAGCTGGCGGCCCGGCCCGGGCAGCGCGTGGCCTGCAGCCCGGCAGCCAACCCCCTACGGCTGGCACTGGTACGTGGCGTGGGGGGCAGGGAACTGGGGGTTGCTGCTCAGCTCAGGGGGTCTCTGGCTCTCAGGCCATGGGGGAGGGAGGGGACTGGGGTCCCCCCGCTGCAGGGATGGAGCTATGGGGATTGGGGCCCTGCCCTACGTTGTGCCCAGCTGTTTGCCCCCATGGGCAGTGCAGGGGCACAGGGCCATGGGGGGGGGGGG
>NW_020687468.1:604-9052 GCF_002925995.2 Terrapene triunguis | reverse complement strand
ACAAGTCATTGCAGTCACTAATATGGGGTGTCAGAAGGAAAGGCGTCTAGGGTTTAAGATTTCATGTACCTGAAAGTTAAATACCTCCCAGAAGGCAAAGAGGCTAAAAATAAGTACCTTGAGTTGGGGTGCGCTACTCTGTTCTTCACTGCGCGGGTTCAGTCCTGGCTGGCAGTGGGGCAGGGAGTTGTCCGCAGGCTGCTCTGGGGAATGGATGGTCACAGCTGGGACTCCTCACTGCATGGCCCTGGTGCGCACGCGCTCACTGAGTAGGGGATGCAATGGAGTGGGGGGGCTGCAGTGCCTGTAAGCCCAAGACCGCTCCCCCTCCGCTATTTATGGGTTGCAGCACAACTTTGCAGGCGCGGCTCTCGCCCAGGGGAGAATCGAGAGCCGCCCACATCCCCGGGTCATTTCCCCTCGCCAAGTCACTGCATTAGGAAGGGCAAAAATTACAGCAATTCAATTAGAGGCATTTGGAAGCAAGATGTGGGCTGCACATAGATAACAGCCTGGCCAATTACCTTTCATTACGCCTGGGTTGGACACTGGCTAGCAGTGAAAAGAGCGCTGTTCTACTAGACAGCCTGGCCTGCCTTCTATCTTTCTCCTGAAACTTCAGAAGTTCTTTGTTGTTGTTTGAGAATAAGGAAGGGTAAATTGAACACAGCTCCCTCTTTGGAGAATCAGGTACAGAAGCAGAGCTAAATGGAAAAGGCTCTGTATTATGCTGGCTAATAAGACTCGTATCCTTGTCAATTACAGTATTTGTTATTACATTCAAGAACACAGAGTCCGTCCCCGTCCCCCCCCCCCACACCTTTCTCTGCGAGCCCCATGAATCGCTCTTCAGTCCAGACAGACACTGTCGGTTTCCTTTAAAATTCCTTTGAATCAGTCTGTTTACTCTAGCATCAGAGCAAAAGAAACTGGAGGCAAACTGAGTTATTTTACTTACTTAAAACTTCAAAGTGTTAAAGGGGGAGCCCTTTAGAAATATATTCTGTTTATTTCTTGTCTGGACTACAGCTTGGTGACATTTTGCATCTAAAATGTAAGCATTCTTTTTCTCAAGTTTTTGTGAAAAAGTAACACAAACTCACCCCACTACCTTTATATCCCACATGTTCGCTTTTGGACATTTTGGTTCTACTGGTTTTTCTTATCTTAAATATAGTTATAGTCAGTAAAGTGATGATAAAAATAACACAACGGGGATTCCAAATTTTGTTTCCCTCAATGATTGCCAGATCAAATTTGCTCAGTTTAAAAGGCATAAACTGAGTTTTCTAACTAGTGGTCCTGCAAACTCCTTTTGAGAACTGAAAACTACATTGAGAGCTTTCTACCTTACCACAAATTTGCTGGTAATTTAATTTTATTGTACAAGATCGACTAGACACTACCTCACTCTTCTACAGCTCCTAGGGTATGCTGTGCCATAGGAATAAACATGTGGAAGGAAGGGGTTTTTGAACAGTGTGAGATACAGTATCCCTCATAGGTTTAAAGGCAGGTAGTGTTTTTACTAGAGTGTAGCAAAACCCAGGATAGAGGAAAAGGTCATATCTTGGTCTAGGTATAGGTCTCCCCCACTACTTGCAATTCTGTTCTCCCTGTGACAGGAAAAGCAGGGCTATATTAGTTTAAACATGTCACTAGAACCCTGATGTAAAAATGCAGCTCTACAGTCTTATATGGATAATTTGGGAATAGTTTATTTCTTGCAGTATTTAAATATGAATGCACATCAATGTGAAGAGTAAACGTTGCAAATCTTATTCAACACTTCATGTCATTTACTGGGGATATTCCGTCAGCCAGGACCTGCATGACCCTTAGAATTCAGACTAGATAGATGTGTAAAAGGATCTGGGAAATAGCAAAATAATTTTTGCAAAGTGCCTTTTATTTTAACTTCTCCAATGAAGCATTTTTTACTGAAATTGTCTAGCCTTCATCAGTTACTTTCATTTCTAACTTTGAGGCTGTTGTATGACACAAAATGTTTTCTTTGTGTATTAAAATAAAAGGACAAAGGTGTGGAAAAACTAAATTCAAGCAGCATTATAATAAAAATGCATTAATTTTGCTATCTTTAGCTGCATTTGTTCTACATGTCCCTCTCAAATGTATTTGGAACAATGTATTTTTAGCTCTTTGCTGCTTTTACAGATCCCAGACTAACACGGCTACCCCTCTGATATTTTTAACTTGTGACTCTTATTCTCTTTTATCAGCATAATTCTTGCATCAGTTTGTCAAATTATGTCATAAAATAATCTCCTCATCTTTGTTGGAATCAGAAGTAGATGAAAGCCTCTTTATACTCTCAAAGGCTTAATCCGTCATTTCCCCATTATACATTTTGTCTAAACCTATATCTTCAGGTTAGTGTCAATTACATAATTTTACCAGTCATTCCTGCAACTGCTGTTCTTATTTTCTCAATTTTCCCTGTCAAGAATGTTATTAGTCTTTATTATTATTTATTATTATTCTGTAGGAATTATAAACCTTACTCCTCAGGCAGAAGAATTGGAAATTAGTCTTAAACCTGCTTTTCTATAAAAGCTTAAAAAACAGCCATTTGTCTGGGTAAATTATCACTGGGCTGATCTTCTCACGTCCATTTATTTATTTATTTATTGGGTGGAAAGGGCTTCATGTAGTTTGCAGTGACTGTTAAAATTATGTCTGGTACTGAGCAGAATTTTGCCATCAGACAACACTCTAATGAGCCTGATCCAAATCCCACTTAAGTCAATGGGAGTCTCTCCATTGAGTTCTGTGGGGTTTGGATTAGGTCCAGCAGCACAGGTTTGGAAATAAAACTGTATCTAAAAATCTGTAATTCTATACATGAGGGGTTGGATGCTTCTAATTTATTGTACAACTATCTCACAAAAAAAATACGTAGCTACAGTATTCTATAATAGATTGCATCTTAACATATTACTGTTTAAATAAGTGGTATTTCATAAATCAGGAGAAAAATGGGCTGCTATTTTTGGAACAGTGAAAAAAATTCAACCATTTTTCTTTGGCAAATATTAGAATTGTGAAACAAAACCATGACTTGGTCTAGTGAATTGTTATAGTGGCTGCGGTTTGTACTGGAGGCAAGGGATGTGCATTCAGGCTTCTTGTTTCTTGAATTAGCACGTTAGCAGGGCTTGTAAAAAAAAAAATCAGAATGCTCTGTCCCTAGGAAAAGTCAGCTCCTTGTATTGATTGAGTCACCTGTTTTTCGCTAGCACTCTGTAATACTAACCCTGAGATATTCCACTCTTTATTTTTCACCAATCTGAGGAACAGCCATTTATTGTTACTCCATTTCCTATAACTAGGTTTGAATATATTGTAATGATGGGAATCACCAGGTGGCACTGTTACACATAATTTTATACATTCTTCTTAGTATCATGTGAGCAGTTTTTGAATACCTGCTGTACAGTTGTTAGTGTTGTGATGTAATTTCTTGTGTGAGGAGCTGTTGCACACGGCAAGAGAGTCTGCTTTCTGCTTTAATCTAACTAGAATCAGTTCTTTGTACAGAGTTGGCTCTGGTGTTTGGCCTGAGATTTCTGAAAGGGAGGTTTGCCAGCATGCTATTTATGACCACCTGTATTCAAGGACTGTTGTACATAATGTAAAATAAACAACATGTACTAAGGAAATACCCACACTCTACATAACTGATTTGTCCTCCAACCAGAAACCTATTTGCTAGGCCCCAACGTCTATTACCATTAAGGAGAGGGGCTAAAATATGATACGACTTTGCCCCTTATCCTGCGATGTGTTTCTCTTAATAGATTCTTGTGCAGGTTAGGAGTTTTACAATGCCATTAAAGGGAAAATTTGTAGACCTAGTTCCTGGTTCACCACTGTTATTCCAGTTTTTGTCAGTGTATTGCCTTTGATTTCAAGAGAGTTACACCATCAGAAAACTAGAACAACCTTGTTGAATAAAGCCTTGGTGTGAAAAGTTCTGGCAAGTTTAATGATAAAGTCACAGGGATGGCAGGAGGAGCCAAGCTAGTCAGGGATAAAACAGAAGAGGCGCCCAGAAGTTGGGAAGAAGTGATAGAAGTGAACCTTGCAAATGTGATTGGGGCCCAGGAGCTGGGATGGCATGGCAAAAGGGAGTCAGGTCAGCAGGATGGGTGAAGGGAAGGAGTTGGGCCAATGGGTGGTGGCATTTATACATTTTGGGAACATTTTGTAGACATGGATGAAATGGAGCCAAATTCAGGACCAGATGCTGACTCTCTTATTCCAAAAGTAGTCCCATGAAAATCAATGGGACTACTTGGGGAGTAAGGTACTAGTTAATGTGAATAAGGGTATCAGAATGTGGTTCTTAGAAGTTATACCTGCAAGACATCTGCATAAAATATCCAGCCCTATAAGGGACACTTTTAACATCTTTATGAAACTCCAAGTACATTACACCCAGTGAATCCCCTTTTATTCAGTATTTTACTAAGTGGTCAAAGAATCCCTGCAAGTGAAAGAAACACAATTTAATCTTGGAGGAGATGGGCTGATTTGATTGCAGCAAAATTTACTTATCTAAATATTGAAAGAGTAATTAATTATACTGAATTTTATTTCTGGAACAAAGGGGAGGGTCAGCCGTTTAATTCACAGGATCAGGCCTAGGTGCTTTTTGTGTTGAAGGTAGATCAAATCTTCTTCCAAGCATCCAGCACAAGTAACTGAAATAGGCACTGAAGAACTCTGCAAGGAGAAATTTTCCTCCCGCAGGCTACAGAGCTGCTCTGTAGCTGTTGTTTGAGCCTGAAGGATGACTTGGTGACTGGCAACTTGATAATACATGAAAGTCATGTCGAATAAGTACAAGGCAGGGCACATTGAAAGGAGACATTTGAACTACTCATAGATATTGCTGGGTTGTAAATTAACTGCAACCTCTCAGGGGAAAGAGTTGCAGATGAGAGGGGCAGTCATTGTGGACAGCTCAATGAATGTATCTGCATAGTGGTAGACAAAAAAGGACACAAAATGTTAGAATGATTTAAGAATCTGTTTGAGGGTGCCTGAATTACTGAGTTTGGTATACGTGATGATGCATTTCCTAGAAGGGATGTGAGGTATAAGGTAATTTGTGAGTTGAAAACAGGGATAAAGTTGTGGCGAGGGGGAGGGGGTAAAAGTTGTGATTATGAATGGAGTGGTTTGTTGGGGTGGGATGAAGATGGTTTATTGGGTATTATCAGTTGGATCCGGTTTGATTGTGTGTATATGATCTCCATTATAAGTACAATGGTGTTTGTTGTTTCTTCTTATGTTAAGGGTATTTGTATGTGGCGGAGGATTTTCTGGATTTTAAAGTTAATCTGTACTGAATGGCAGGAGAACCAAAGGGGTTGAGCACTATCCCTCGGGCAGACCTTTCCCCTTATCTAGTCTTGGCAGCTGGATCACTGACAGAAGGGGGTATAGTTCCTATGTACATGGAGGTGGGATTGAAGTTTTTCTCTCATCTGATTGGGGGCCTTTTGATGTGGAGTGTTTACATGTTCTGTAAAGCCTTCTGGATCTAGTGCTTTGTCCTAGAGGTGCTTCCTTGAGAACCCAGCTGTGACAGCTCTATCTTTTCAATGGTTGAGAAGACTAAGCAATGCAGTGGTGAGTTGGGGATGTGAAGAGAGGATGAGATAATTGTTTCTGGGCCTTTGGCTGTCTGATTCCTGTGCTGTCTACTAAAATTTCACCAGCCAATCAATCACTCCTTTTGTCAACTCCTGTTCTCTCCTCCTGTGTCTGTATGTTGTCAGTATGGATCATACACTTTTTGGGGCAGGAAACTTGCCTTTGTACATGCTTATAAACCTCCAGGCATCTTGTTGGCATCATACAAATAATAAATAAGATAAAAATTATGATAATATGGAATAGGCAAGGGGGAAGAGTCTTCAGACATAGGGCTTTAGTAAAACAAGTTATCAATTCCATCTGTCTCTCTGGAAGTTTCATCTTGAGAGCTCAAGGCATTAGCTTTCAGGCTCTCTGCTCTTTGTTTCATACTACTTAATGCAAGGCTAGTGGCAAAAGTTTCTGCCGTACATTATTTAATCATGGAAGAGATGCCCAACTTCATGTATGATTATTGACTGCTGCCTCTTGCGATATACAGGTAAGATCCTGAATAAGGCCGGATTCTGTAGTAAATGAGGTAAGTTTCTGGAGGTGTAGTGCCTCCTTCACCATAGAATTTGACTGGTATGCAATGACTGAGTCAGGAAGGAGGAACCCTACCTCATTCTGTTTGAGACTTGCATAGTGTCCAATGTATTTGGCATAGGGCCACAATTGAACAATGGAGATTAAAAACAGATATTAAAAGCTACCTCATTCATAGAGCACTGTCCATCCTCACACAGAATGAGTTATAGGTACTCTAGATAAGTAGTATGTGATCACATAATGGAAGACTGTCATAATGCACGTACACAAGGGTTAAGGTTGTATAAGCAATGTTAACTTTGGCATTTCTAGACTTGAAAATATCTACCTATGTACCTACGCATATGGACCCCCATCATCATATCTGAACGCCTCCCAAAATTACAATGTATACATAAAGATATTTCTCTCTCTCTCTTTTGTCCAATCAATTAGAGAGAGACTAGTTATTTTTAATGTGGTACTATTGTGGAAAAATTTGTTCAAAGCAGCACATTTTTCATTTTGCCTTGAGGATACTCTGGTTTATGATTATCCTGTAATCTTCTGGGAGTGAATGCTAGATTTGTGGGCCAGTGGCCAAGAAAGTTCTGTCTACTGCACACATGAGATTAAATTTGTAGTAGAACATAGTTGTGGGAAGTCATGATCTCATAGTGTGAAGCAGCCCTTCGGGTAATTTGGGTCAATTCCATATAGGGCCAAAACCTTGAATCCATCACAGTATTCATCAGGCAGCCAGTGCGGACAGCAGTGAAGTACTGAGGTGATGTACTCTCTGCAACCTGTGTTGCTAAGCAGCCTGGCAGCTA
Organism: Terrapene triunguis; assembly: GCF_002925995.2. NCBI lineage: Eukaryota > Metazoa > Chordata > Testudines > Emydidae > Terrapene > Terrapene triunguis. The sequence goes on along the minus strand of NW_020687468.1, from coordinate 2,024 downwards.
GGCTGCTGTGTTCTGAAACAACTATAGTTACTTTTTTATTAGGTTGGTGGTTTAACAACTAGGCACAGAGAATTACAGTTATCAAGCCTGGAGATCACAAATGAATGAGTTACTGTCACTAAGTCTAAATCTGCAAGGAGGAGGCACAGGCTTCTTGTCAGAAAGATGGAAAATGGTGTACTTAGTAGCCATGACTATTTGATTATCTGTGATGTTCTGTTCAGGGCACCCAAAACTGTAACCCACTGTGACACTTCTGCCTCAGCAAGTGAGAGCTTTTCTGGAGGTTAGACTGTGTGCCAACTCCCTGCCACACTAATCTGTCTGTTTCACCAGCAAACTCTTTGAGACTCTGCCAATCTGAATCTTGCCTTGCAAGTAATTGACAGTGAACCTCAGCTCCCAAGTTCCTCCAGAGACGTCTGTATGCAGTGTCATGTTCCTCTCGCAGAAATTATGAAGTTTGCCACCTCCAAAGAGATAGGGCACACACCAGCCTGTTAGGTTAGCTGAAAACTCACACTTTGCTGTAATAACACAGCATTGAGATAGTTTGGTAATAAAACTAAAAATAAGTTTATTAATAAAGAACAGAGATTTAAGTGGTACTAAGCAAGAGAAAAAGATACTGGTATGGTTACAAACAAAACATTATTTCTAGTGACTAAAACTTAATCCTAGCAAGGTATACCTTTGTCTAAAACAGTTTCTCATTGTTTCTCACAGCAAGTTATCAGCACTTTTTTTCCCCTTCAGGCCAAGAGGACCCAAATTTCACAGGCTGAGAGGATGCTGTTCCATATGCCCCTTAAGTGATGGATAACTAGACTGTCTTTCTGCACCCCTTTTTATTTTCCAAAGTCCATTGTCTTTGGTTCAAGAGCCAGGAAGACTTCCTGGGGTGAAAACTCTGTCCCCTGATGTGCTCATCAAGCTCCTGCTTGTTATTTTTGTTTACCTTATAAGTAAATGTACTTTCATTGTCCTCTGGCTTACAAAGCTTGATCCAGACAGGTACATCCACATTCCTTTGTCTAATGCAGGCTGGTTTATCAACTGTCTCCACAACATATTTTAGGAACATATTTCCAGCACACATAGGGCTGGTCTATACTTAGCCGCTAGTTCGGCGGCTGGAAATCGAACTTCCTGGTTCGATTTATCGCGTCTGGTCTGGACGCGATAAATCGAACCAGGAAGTGCTCGCCGTCGACTGCGGTACTCCATCTCAACGAGAGGAGTACCGCGGAGTCGACGGGGGAGCCTGCCTGCCCCGTGTGGACCGCGTCTGAACCGCGGTACGTTCGAAGTAAGGTATGTCGACTTCAGCTACGTTATTCACGTAGCTGAAGTTGCGTACCTTACTTCGACTTGGGGGGTTAGTGTAGACCAGGCCATACATAACTCTTTATACACCACT
>NW_020687468.1:0-504 GCF_002925995.2 Terrapene triunguis | reverse complement strand
CCTTGCTTGATGCACTTTTATAGTACAATAATATTGTATACAATCAGTTGATTTAATTGCTTAATATTTGGGAGTCAGAGCCCCTGTTTTCCCTCTGGGGTGTCTGGACCCTAATTGTCACAGTATCCAGAAGCAGTAAGGAGGCCCAAGTGGCCACAAGGCTGTGGACTGTCTTAATGATCTAAGGATTTACACTCAGTGGAGAATAACATTATAGAGGTAGCAAATTCTTTAAAGTACTTTCCGTAATAACATCATCCCAGGCTTTCAGCATTCAGCTTCATCCAGCTGCCCTTCATGATCATCTTGACTATTTTAGTTGAGATGCTGGACATGTTGGATTTGGCACTGTTCGGATCGGATATGAAGATGATATAGAACTTCAGTTTGTAACCTCATAATTTCTTTTAATGTAGTTTTCTGAATAGAATATTTATTCCATAGGTCTCCCACAAAACCTCTAGATTATTTTACATTTTTTCACCTCTGTAGAGGCTGTTTTTT
>NW_020687467.1:921-11624 GCF_002925995.2 Terrapene triunguis | reverse complement strand
GAATCCCAGGAACAACTGAACCTGGTGATATTCTGAAGAGAAAGAGCCCTCTGCCATGCTTGTAGCTGTTCCCATTGCATCGCACTGACTCAACACACATTCTAGGCTTCAGAGTGACAGTCCTAGAATGTTCTTATCTAGATAGGCTATCCAATAGCCTTGCCTTCTTCTCTAGCTACTCATGTGTCCTTCCCCGGTCAAATCCACTTGCAGCTGGGGTGAGAAATCCTGCAAAGATGTTTTATAGAATCTATTCAAATATTTTTATTGAAAATAAAGTAAATAAAACTTTGCAACCAAAATTCAAATGGAAAATTTTCATTTTGATCAAAAATCTATTTTTTAACCAAAAAAACAGAAGCCAAAAAATGTTCAGTTGTTTTTGTTTGCTTGTGGTTTTTTTCAGTGATAGCTTACAGGGTTCAGTATTTTTTTTTTTCATATTTAAAAAACAAACATTTTTACCAATACTGAAAATGGTTTTCAAAAGCCAATAAATAAATAAATCAGTTTGTCTTTGTCTTTTCATTCAAAACTCAACAAAATTTCTTGTGAACAAATAACTGGTACTTTTCTTCTGGAGTCCATTGGCTTTAGAGGGGCTACTCACATGAATCAGGTCACTAACTGGTGTCGGCATTTGCTGGATCGAGGTCTTACTGGGTATGTCTATGCTACAGTGATTCAACTTCAGGTTCAAGCCTAAACTCCCTTCTATTTACACACATATCGTGCTAACCCAGGGCTTGGACCAAGGGTCCCAGAACCCCAAAGGGGTAGAGGGTGCGAGGCTGAGCCCTATTGCTTTGCACTGCAGTGTAGTCACAGCCCCACTGGACTCATGTCCACCAAAAGTATTCCACAATCGCACAGGCTGACTCGCTTTTTCCTCTGGGCAGCCAAGATTGGTGGACAGTCACATTTCCCCACACTGCACCATGAACAGCCACAGTTTGGGAGGGCATTAGGAAGTCTGGGATGGGGTGGTTGAGCTTGGGCCCACATAATGTAGTGTAGATGCTGGAGCCCCAGGTTGGTACCCAGGGTTCAACAATTCCTGACCTGGTGTTACACATGAGTGTAGAGGCTCAAGCCCTAGGTTAACAAATTCAGGGTCTGCTAAATGGAGTTCTGATAATCCTGGGTTTACTTGCAGTTTAGACAGACCCGGTGTGCCCCCCCCCACATATGTGTTTCACAAATAATGGAGGGCATAGATCATATTTCAAAGCCTGCAGCATTCTGACTGAGCAGCTCAGCATGATCACGAGCACTAGAAACTTACTTTCTAAAAAAAGAAAGCTGAGCTGCTCCTGTAATAATCACGGGACTCCAGGAGCTGGGGCTTGAAGAGATGCCCCAGAATATCACATGACTCATGTAAGTTGGCAGCATGTGTATAAAGTCAGTGAGCCAGAATCCCATATGTGTGCACCTTGTGTATTCATTCCTACCAGTCTGTTGGTACCATATTGCACCCACTGCCCACTGATTTAAAGGGCCTTTCCCTAAGAGGATATTTCCTATTGAAACTTTTGTTAAAACTCCTGAGATGGGCTGGAAGATTTACAGGCCTCCGGGAAGACCCAGTGTTTTAAGGAGCAATTTGAAGGAAATGAGAGAACTGATTTTGCTAGAGAATGGATGAAACACAGAACAAAGTCAGCACTGTACATAACATTACTGCACTGCTGCTAAGTAAGGAAGTTGAGGGAGGGTGGATTGACGTAGAACATGTCCAGAGAGGAAACAAATTATCTTCGCTGATTCTTGTTCCTCTAACCACATCCTGTGGTTTCTCTGGGTCTCGGAGTGTGAATTACTGTACAGTCAGAGACAGGGTTACATCACCTCTTCAAAACCACCGCTCAGCTCAGAGCTATTGACAGTCACCACATTTGTATCTAAATTATACACGCTGCAGCCAGCAAGGGCTGGCCTCTGCAACTTGCCGTGCCAAACGATTTGCTCCCATGAAGGCAGCATTGGTGGATGCTTTTGCTTTCCCTGGCCGAAGGGGTCGTGCCAGGGTCAGAGGAGATCCAGGCCCAGAGTGGGCCTTGAACAGTGTTGGTAGCTGGACTAGGGATAGGAGCTCACTGCTGTCTCTGCTGAAACAGCCAAGCACACTCAGTTTGGGTGAAGCAGAATGAGCTGAGCTTGGTTAGCTGATGAGCTCTGGGGCTGCGTCAGGATGGGCCTGGCTTTCAGCCACATTAGCTCAGTTGAGTTAGCCTGACTTTCCCACACTGCGAGATGTCCAGCTGATTCTCCTCTTCTCCCTCTCATAGCATAAGAACAAGGCACCACAAGGGGGTTCTCTAGTCACTGCTCGGGCATCTCCTCCTGGCTGCTGTAGCTCCACCGGGTCTGACGCCCCATCCCCTTTCTCCATCACTTACCCTTCAGTCTCTCTCTCTCTTTGTCACTTAGGGTGCTCTGTCTCTTCATGACTCAGTTGCTCCCTCTTCAGGCTTGGCCCTCCAGCCAAGTGTGTTTTCTTCCTTCTGGGATCTCAAAGTGTCACAGTCTTTGAGACCATGGCACTTCTGGCTGGAAGGGGAACCTGGGCTCAGGGACCCTCTAATCAGTGGCCACGGTCTGCCCTGTCCCAAACCTTGCTACTGTTTCCCTGAGTCTTTTCCTACTCTGCCTCTCTCAGGATTCTGCTACACCACCCTTCTGGATAAACCCTTCCTTCAGGGCCTGGAGCCCAAAGCTTCTCCTCTCCCCCTGGGTTTCTTCCTTTCCCTCTCTAATGCCCAGAGAGTGGTGCCAGGCTTCCTCTCGGCAGCCCTTTTCTGCTGCCAACTTCCTGGCTTTATAGCAGCCCTGCCTGTTCCTTCTCAGCTGGGCTCCAGCATCAGCCCCAGTTACCTAAGCCATCTAATTCCCCTCAGGTGTGGCCTCTCCACTTAATTGGCCACTTCCCAGCCTCATTAACTCTTTCCAGGCTAGTGTGGGATGAACCCCCTGTCACAAGGACATTCAATTAAATGAAAAGGTGGCAAATTCCAAACAGGTAAAAGGAAATACTTTTTCACAGAACACATAATTAGCTGCAAAGTTTTGTGTAAAGGCAGCTTGGGTAGATAGGGTGGAAAAGACAAAGACAAAGAAAAAGACAAAGACAAAAGGCTCTGTGCCTTCATTTCTGATTCTTCTGGGAAAGAGGCATTATGATATGCTGAGATTCCTGGAAGGAGGGGTTGAACTGCATGCTCTTCGTGACCACCTCTGTTCCAGGACTGACATATGTGTGTAAACAGAACAAGTTACACTTAGCACATATCCAGACTCCTGGCCACTGATTTCTTTTGCACCAGGAAGCCCACATTCAAAGCTCCAGAATTCTGCTAATGCTTGGCAAAAGGGTGAAGCTGGTGTCAGAAAAAGGAGCAGCCATATAAAAAGTAAGAGAAGGAGGGAGAGTTTTCTCTTAGTCAAATAGATCAACAGTTTTTGTATAAAAGAGAATCCACTAAAAAGTCAACATCAGCCAAACCAATTCTAAGAGGTCATGTGCATCACCCTCCATTCCAACAAAAACACCCAACAGAGTAGGGTTGAAGGGCCTCTCCAGATCAACCACACAACATAAAAAGAATACTTAGTTAATGGGCACCCCTGGGGCCTTACGGAACTGTCCTGAACCAAGTAAACTACTTAGTCTTTCTAAGGGAAAAAGTCTTGCAGTGAGGATTCATAGAACAAGGCCAGAAGAGACCGCTGTGATCCTCTAGTCTGACCTCCTGTATAATACAAAATAATTCCTGTTTGAACTAGAGTAGATCTTTTAGAAAATCTTGATTTTAAAATTTCCAGGGATGGAGAATCCACCATGACCCTTGGTAAATTGTTCCAATGGTTAATCACCCTCACCATGATTTACACCTTATTTCCCAGCTGAGTTTATCTGGCTTCAACTTCCAGCCATTGGATCTCGTTATACCGTTTTCTACAAGATTGAACAGCTTATTATCAAATTTTTGTTCCCCATGTAGGGACCTATAGACTGTGATCAAGTCACCCCTTAGCCTTCTGTTTGTTAATCTAAAGAGATTGAGCTCCTTGAGTTTATCACTATAAGATAAATTTTCTAACCGTTTACTCATTCTCATGGCTCATTTCTAACCCCTCTCCAATTTATCAACATCCTTCTTCCATTGTTGAAGAACGGGACACAGGATTCCAGCAGTGGTCACACCAGTGCCAGACACAGAGATAAAATAACCTCTCTGCTCCTACTTAAGATTCCTCTGTTTACGCATCCCAGGATCTCATAAGCTTTTCTGGCTCCAGAGTCACAATGGGAGCTCATGTTCAGCTGATTATCCACTATAAGCCGAAGTCTTTTTCAGAGTCACTGCTTCCCAGGATAGAGCCCCCCACCCTGTAAATATGGCCTGCAGTCTTTGCTCCTAGATCTTTGCCATATGCAAACATAAGAATGGCCATAGTGGGTCAGACCAAAGGTTCATCTAGCCCAGTATCCTGTCTTCTGACAGTGGCCAATGCCAGGTGCCCCAGAGGGAATGAACAGAACAGGTAATCATCAAGTGATCCATTCCCTGTAGGTTATTATTCCATTTAATGTGTGACATGTTAATTTTGAATCATTCTAGTTTCTTAATCAAAATGTCATGCAGTACCAAGTCAAATGCCTTATAACTACTGAGTATGTTATAACAACACTCTTACCTTTATTAACCAAATTTGTAATCTCAACAAAAATATTTCAGGTTAGTTTGACAGGATCTATTTTCCATAAACGCACATTGCTGGGCATCGGTTATATTGTCCTCCTTTAAACCGTTATTAATTGAGTCCCGTATCAGCATCTCCATGAACTTGCCCAGGATACATGTTAGACTGACAAGCCTATAACAACCACGGTCATCCCATATACCTTTTTTCAATATTGGCACATTGGCACATTAGCTTTTTTCCAGTCTTCTGGAACTTCCCCAGTGTTCCAAGAGTTACTGAAAATCAATATTAAAATTCCAGTGAGCTCTCCGCCAGCTCTTTAAAAACTCTTGGATTTGCTGAACCGCAGTTCTCCCCGCTTTCACAAACTGATTATATAGATAAATATTTCATGATCTATATGTTTGGTTTTTATTGCATACAGATGCATTTTAATTTATTTGTATTTTAATGGTAGCAATTTTTTCAAAAGTTCCTAAATGACTTGTTTTGATTATTAACTAAAGCTGGTCAGAAAACAAAATAGTCATATAATAAGAAATTTCATTATTTTTATATTTGCTTTTGTCCTAAATGAAAAGTATGTATGGAATGAAAAGTGACAAAAAAATCAATTCAGAAACACTGAAATGAATTTTTTCTAAATATTTTAACAAAACATTTAAGCTTTTCAAAACAAAAATAAAATAATTTTGAAATATTGAGTCAAAATGAAAAATTTCATGTAAATTCAAATATAAATTTTCATTTAGACTTTCCTGATGGAAAACTGAAAAATGTCATTGAATTTGACATTTTACAGTGGAAAATGTCTATGTTAATAAAAGTACATTTTCGGGTGAGAAATTATTTTTGGTTGTAAACTTTCAACCATCTCTAACACTAATCTTATTAAATTAGCATTCACTGTTTATATTTTGGAAAGGTTAAGAAGTGCTGAATATAACTATTTACAATTCAGTTGGATTAATGTGAAACTCAGTTAAAATCAGGAAAACACCACATCACTGATACAGCTGCAGATGGGTGAAATAAAGCTAAAGTTCATTATTAGGCACAAAGTCAGGGCCTGGCTCTTCTAGCAATTTCAGTGTTTTACTCTCCACAATCAAGTTTAATCCAAAAGAAAATCTGCACTTCAAATTGAGATCTAGATGATGATTTGGCTGGCAGCTATCAGGGACAAAACCTGCCAGGATGAGTATCTAGTAATGGTCAAAAATGAGGGAAAAAAGTTACATATATTTTATTAAATTTTCATTTCTGCTTTTCCACTGAAATTTGAAATTCTGACTAACTTCAGCCAGTTTTATCAATAACTCATTTCATGCCCCCCATTTCTTCTCAAACTTCTGGAGGATGTTAAGAATCTCCAGCTATTCCCAATTTTTCCCAATTTCCCCCCACTAATTGTTCCCCCTAAAGATGTTCTATGGTTAGGAACTTCCTCATCATCTACAATAAAATTTAACACATAAAATCTGTGCAGTCTCTGCAGCCTTATCAGCCCCTTAGCTTTTAGACTCACCCACTGTATTTGTTATCTACTAGAACCATGGACAAACATTCTCAATCAGATTCTACTCTCCCATACACTAGCATAAATCCTGAGTCACTCTGCTGAGCATTGTGATGTTACCCCTCTTTTTCCCCACTGGTATAATCTAGTAGTGGCTACTTGGGTTTACACTGGTATAAGGGAGGTTATTTAGCCTGCTTACTTCAAACATGGTGAAAGACTTTCTTATGGTCTAGTGCATGCTAGGGAGTGCAACAGAGCAGTGACCTTAAAACACGCCCTATGCACCCACTGAAAGACACATCACTTAAAGATTTGAGTTTGCTGAAATGTCTGTTTGCCTGTTTATTTGGCCATTCAGCAGGTACAACTGAGACTAGACCATCCATTACTATTGTCTGAGGTGCAGATCAAGGACATCTTCTTAACTTTTCTTGTAGGAAGTAGGGGCTGAGGGCTGGCATAGAGCAGAATGAAGTGAACACTTATCATATACAGAGAGCGGTCGGTGACACATGACACAGGAGAAAGCATCACCAACCTGATTGCTGTTTGAACCCGAGGAGCAAAGGAAGGCACTGAGCCAAGGGACAGCAGGGTCTCCTGTACTTGCAACTCAAGAGCACATTACATTTCAGATGAAAGCGACTGTGTCTGATCTTCTATGAAACCCACTGGGCAGAAGGACGCTTAGAGCAGAGACCCAGGGCTGGTCTCCCAACCCACACCCAAAGCAGCAGAAGGCACTGCAGAAATTTCAAGGCTAAGTTCTTCCTGTATCTCCCAATGATTCTGCTGCTGGTTCTCTGGCTTTGCTGTGAGTATGTTACCGATATTCTGCATTTCACTTTAAGAAGAGACTGAGGACAAAATAGTAAAGAGTTGTTCCCTTAATTAACCAGAAACATTTTAATGACAGGGCTAATTAGACAGTAAAACTGAGATTTTCCAAGTCACCTAAGGGAATTAGACATCCAGTTCCCATTAGTTTTAATAGGAATTAGGCTTTGAGATCTTTTAGGCAGCTCTGAAAATCTCAGCCTTACTTAAAAAACAATTATATATTAAAGAACAAATTCTTCCTCTTAATGGCACCATTGTAAATCCAGGATAACTCCACCAGCCTCAGCAGATGTATTTATATATCAGATTGATTTATACCTGTGTAATTGAGAGTAGAACCTGGCCCTAAATAAATGCCATTTGCTTAGCTAACAAATCTCTGTTAAGAATTAACTGCTATGGAAAAGGAACATACTTTGGACAGTTAAGGAACTTTAAATAAAAGAGATATTTTTAGTCATTTAATGTTGTGTCAGTCCTAGAGCTTACATTGCATTAGGAATATACAAGTGATGCCTGGATCATAAAAACCCAATGGAGAACATGAAATCCACTCAAATAATTGAAGATGTAAGGGAGCAGGAGTCACAGCTGGTAGATGGGTGGCTGAGTTCAATTGTATTTGTGGTTTTAGAAAATGTCACAGTGAAACAGGTTATTTATTTGCAATGAATTATCTGATCTGTTTTAGTTGTCAGATAAGAAAAATACGGGATAAGTACTTATTTAGATCATCTGAACTAATATTAGATTGTTATAGCTAAATTATATTATTTAATATGCGCAAGTCTTTTCCTTTTACACACTTTAAGTAGTCTAGCTAGCAAGCATTGTGAGTTTAGCTGCTGAGTTTAAAGGGAGCAGAATCAGGACTTTTGTTGGTAGTGAAAGTTGCAGCAATTGAGATTCTGTTCTGATTTCATTAAAAAAAACCCATAACATTAAAAAAGTCCTATTTTGACATGCTCTGAATTTCTCAAAAAAAAGTCTCCTTTTCGATGCAAATTTCTATGCGTATTCACAGCCCAGAAGTGAAATGTTTAGTTTTAATTGTTTGAGCAAAGCTCATTAAAACTATTTATGTGAGCACAGAAAAAATACATTTCTCTCCAGGCAATAAAACCACATATAATTGACTAATATTCACATGGAGAGCTCATATGCAGTGGAACTTCAGAAGCTGCAATTTTTGAAGTGACCAGTCATCTATCTGATATGTAGCCATTTCAGAATGGCTCCGTTTTTCAAAAAAGAGCATGGAAGGAATTACACAAGAATTTAATTATTATAAGGGAACACACAGCCTAGCTGCATGCTAAGGCCTTGATTCTGTAATGAGCTCCCACCGAACAAATCTCTCTACTCACACAGAACCTCAGTGAAATCAGGACTGGGGCCTTTGTGTGAATCTAGGGTGGAAGTCAGTGGGTGACACAAGCAGCTAAGATCAAAATCTGAGCCTCTACATTGACCTAATACTAAAATCAATCTATTGTGCATTTATTTTAAAGGTATTCATTTCACAAACCAAGAAGCCTGCTCCTCTCCAGGTGAGTAGTAGTTTCACATACCTAGAGCAGAAATGAGATGACAGAAAAAACATCTGCAATCTGTGGAAGATGAGGAATTACTTTTGGGAATATAAATGGGTAGGCTCCCCATTGGGCTACATGGATTTGGTCAAAGAGCAGGAAAAATGGTATTAATCAATTATTAGATGAAATTCACTATAGTGGGTCAATTATTTATTTGCCCAATAGCACAAGACTGTCTATAGAGTGGTATGAACACTATGCGAAATATCTTTGGTAAATAATTTATGTGATAGCAAGGGCACATTCGTTTCTAGGGTGCCACAAGGACTCCTCGTTGTTTTTGCTGATACAGACTAACACGGCTACCACTCTGAAACCTGTCAAATAGCATAGTCACTGAACGCCATACAACAGTAGTTTTCAACCTTTCTTCATTTGCCGATCCCTAAAAAATTTCTAATGGATGTGCAGACCCCTTTGGAAATCTTATACACCCCCCAAGGGTCTGCAGACCACGGACTGAAAACCACTGTTCTATGGTAACACCACCTAGGGTGACCAGATAGCAAGTGTGAAAAATTGGGACAGGAAGTGGGGGGTAATAGGAGCCTATATAGGAAAAAGCCCCAAATATCGGGACTGCCCTATAAAATTGGGACATCTGGGCACTCTAACAACACCCTTCCAGGAGAGCTTAGACATTTTCTGCTGACCCCCCGGGGGTCCGTGGACCACAGGGTGAAAATCACTGCTATACCACCCTCACTAGTGACCCATGTGAATTGCAAGTCAGCAAGTACTCTTTAATTTAAACAGCTAGAAAAGGATTGCAGTAAAATCAAAAGGTAAATCATAAGGTAGATAGCAATAAAAATAATAAATAATCATAAAAAAATGAGTCAGTGGGAGTTTTGCCTAAGCTAAGGCATTCAGGCTTCTGTGTTATGCTGCTCTCCCCTATGCTGCTCTCCTTTCTTCCTTTTGTCAGGTCCTGAACTCAACCATCTCATGGCCACTGCTGCCCAGGTTGCCACCCACTTCTACTTCCCCTACCAATTCTTCCCTGTTTGTGAGCAGCAGGTCAAGAGGAGCACGACCCCTAGTTGGCTCCTCCAGCACTTGCACCAGGAAGTTGTCCCCAACACTCTCCAAAAACTTCCTGGATTGTCCGTGCACTTCTGTATTGCTCTCCCAGCAGATGTCAGGGTGGTTGAAGTCCCCCTTGAGAACCAGGGCCTATGATCTGGAAACTTCTGTTAGTTGTCCGAAAAAAGCCTTGTCTATCTCATGCTCCTCGTCTGGTGGTTTATAGCAGATGCCCACCACGACATCACCCTTGTTGCTCTCATCTCTAAACTTAACCCAAAGACTCTAAACAGGCTTTTCTCCAGTTTCATACCGGAGCTCTGAGCAGTCATACTGCTCTCTTACATACAATGCAACTCCCCGACCTTTTCTTCACCGCCTGTCCTTCCTGAACAGTTTAGACCCATCCATGACAGTGCTCCAGTCATGTGAGCTACCCCACCAAGTCTCTGTTATTCCAATTGTTAAGGAGTGATTGCCATGGATTGATAAGTCATGCTGAATGTCTCAGGACATCACTAGAAGGATAGAGTTAAGTTTGTCTGGGTACCTTATTAATTAATTTTCAGTACTTTCAAATGTTTGGTGTTTCTCATGTTTACTCTCAGCTCTGAATTTCCTGGCTTTTCGATGTCTGTTCCTTTACTAACTATATTGTCTACATGAATTTTTACCCATAGGTCACTAATATCTGCTCTCAACCTTAGCTTTAGCTTCAAAATGCTTTTCTCTACGAATTGCCTTAGTTTAACAAAAATCTTAGCATGGGAATGGGAAGAGCTACCATACTAAGCCAAAGCCCCTGCAGAAAACCTTGGAGCAGTGCCAGTTAACACCAGAAGGGAATGGAGTCAAGTGTGTTTAATTAAATATTTTGTCCTATGTAGGACACCTCCCTGCTCCGCAGATGTTTCTTGACAAAGCATCCAGTACCCAAGGGGACACAGTGGTGATGAAGTGTAAAATACCTGCACTTCCCCCTTTTACCCGTGTTATTTTCTGTAAAGATG
>NW_020687467.1:0-911 GCF_002925995.2 Terrapene triunguis | reverse complement strand
GAGACCCCTTTGCCAGGTGGCATTGAGGAATCCTAAGGGTCACACCTTAGGCTAGGTCTACACTACGGGGGGAGGGGGGAGTGGACCTAAAATACGCAACGCGAATAGCATAGCTGAAGTTGCATATCTTAGGTTGACTTATCTGGCCGTGAGGACAGCGGCGAGTCGACCGCTGCCGCTCCCCCGTCGACTCTGATTCCGCCTCTTGCTGCGGTGGAGTTCCGGAGTCAACGGCAGAGTGATCGGGGATCAATTTTATCGCATCTATACTAGACGCGATAAATCGATCCCCGATAGATCGATCGCTACCCGCCGATCCGGCGGGTAGTGAAGACTTGCCCTTAGTGAGAGGGAGTCTTGTCTGTATCTGCTGTGGGCCAGCTCCTTGAATCCTCCAGCTTCTAGCAGCACAATCACAGCCTTCCAGACCTCAGCAGGACTCACTATCTCTGTATAGGCTCATGATGAGCACCCTCCAACCCCCGAGTCCTCCAATTGTCCCTCTGGGGTGCCAGGCCCTGTTCCAATGGACATGCACCGAGTTCTCAGGTTCGCCATTCCCAAAGGAACAGCACACACCAGCTTACCAAGTTCCACACAGGATCAACACTCTGCTTCACACACAGCACTGAGATAGATTTATAGTGAAAACAAGGACAGGTTTGTTATCAAAGATTTGAGTAACCATAAGTAAGAATATTGGAAACAAATGGTTACCTATCAAACAGAAGCACAACATGCTTTCTAGAGCTGAAATGTAGCTAACAAGGCATTCCCCTGTCCCCTGCCAGATAGCTTACCCCACGCGATTCTCCCAGCATTTTCAACCAGATTGACTGAGATCCCTTCAAGACAATCAAGCCCACTGGCAACTTATACTCACAGACTAAAGGCAATGGGGGTAGGGGGGG
>NW_020687466.1:301-1963 GCF_002925995.2 Terrapene triunguis | reverse complement strand
CAGTATTATTTATAATGGTTAAAAACAAAACCCAACACGCTACTAAATAGACGAGAATCATTTTTTGTAATTTGGGATCCAGCTTTTCAGACTGGGTGCACTGAAACTAGAACTCTTCTCGCTGTTGCAAAAGTCTCCCCATCAAATCACCTATTTTTGTAGCTGCTAAATGCCTAGCGAGTGTCTCTCATCGTATGGTTCGACAGTAACATTTGGGGTTGTTTTATGATGTGCCAGGTACCCACTACAGTTTTCACTCCTCTGGAATACGGTTGTGTAGGACTGTCAGAAGAAAAGGCAGTGGAACATTATGGACTGAATAACATAGAGGTATGAAAATTTTCAATTGTGTAACTAGGACCTGTATAAATAGCTGAGCTTTCTGTGAAAAAGATGTTTTCTGCTCTTGGTCTTGTTTTCCATGTGTACTTTTTATCACAGTAACTGCATATCTTGTAAGCTTTAAAAAGAAATCTAGCCCACTAATTAATGCTGTTATAAAAACCCATCTTGGTCTATTTGTCTGTTAATACAGCACTAGTGGATACTAGCAATTGTGTATAATAATAATAATAATCATGATGTTGTCATGTCATATGTCTGGTAGTTCTAGAATTAAACAGCTGAGCTACAATTCACTTGCAAACTTAACACCATAAATTTGGGCTTGAATAGGGACTGGGAGTGGCTAGCTCACTACAAAAGCAATTTCCCCTCTCTTGGTATTGACACCTCCTCATCAAATTTTGGGAGTGGACCACATCCACCCTGACTAAATTGGCCTTCAACATTGGTTCTCCACTTGTAAGGTAACTCCCTTCTCTTTGTGTGCCAATTTATATTTATGCCTGTATCTGTATTTTCACTCCGTGCATCTGAAGTAGTTGGTTTTTTTGCCCACGAAAGCTTATGCCGAAATAAATCTGTTAGTCTTTAAGGTGCCACCGGACTCCTCATTGTTTTTGTGGCTACAGATTAACACGGCTACCTCTCTGATAGTCTAACAAGGAATCTTAATACTCATATTTCCCAATCAGGTATACCATGCATATTATAAACCTTTGGAATTTACAGTGGCTGAAAGAGATGCAGCTCAGTGTTACATAAAAGTAAGTGTTCAGAACTTTTAACTTTTTATTAAAACAAGTGATGTGGTCTATATTTTGCCTAAGGAACAAGAAGCATTTGTCAGATTGCAGAATAACTTTCTCAAAATCGATTGGTTCTTTTCCCAATCAACAGCCTTTTTTCTCTAGCCATAGTCTCACACTTCTGATATTCCTCACATAACACTTTACATCTTCAAAGCACTTGACGCATGTTAACGAGTTAGCAGTTCTCACCGCTGCTAGAGCGCTCCATAGACAAAACGTTCCGTTCTTAAGGAATTTCTGAATATTTATTCAGATCAGGATTTTATTGTGCCTTCTTTTTTCTTTAAGACAAGGGAGGCAGTTCTTCATCAGCTAAATGTAATCTTTGAATTGTCGTCCCATTTGTCCTTATAAAACAAGCCACAAAGGCCTCCCTGTTTTACACCAGAGCTTCAGACCTGAAGCAAATCTCATTTTTTGGAACAGTTCATTTACTCTGGCCTTGGCTACACTGGCGCTGTACAGCGCTGCAACTTGCTGCGCTCAGGGGTGTGAAAACGCCCCCCCC
>NW_020687466.1:0-201 GCF_002925995.2 Terrapene triunguis | reverse complement strand
AGTGCAGCGCTGTAAAGCGCCAGTGTAATCAGCGCCTGCAGCACTGCCCGCTCATTCGCAGCGCTGCAAGCTATTCCCCTTTGGAGAGGTGGAGTACTTGCAGCGCTGCGAGAGAGAGACTACACTCGCGCTTCACAGCGCTGCCGCGGCAGCGCTGTGGATTCTTAAGTGTAGCCAAGGCCTCTGATTGTAAGAAGGTTT
>NW_020687465.1:1497-5332 GCF_002925995.2 Terrapene triunguis | reverse complement strand
TCCCAGGCTCCTGGCGAGATCCCCGAGCCCCGGCGGCTGGTGCTGGGAGCCCGGAGCCCTGGCTGCAGCCGGGAGAGGGGAATCTCCAGCAGGGCCCTTCCCGCTGCTCCACAGGAGCCTCTCCCAGGGCAGAGCCCCCAGCCTGGCCAGGCCCCTTCCCGGCCCGGCCCCTGCCCCAGGGGGGCCCGCTCGGAGGGAAGGTAAGAGAGACCCGCCCCCCCCATCACCCCCGGGCTGCAGGGGGAGGAGGATAAAGAGGTGCAGGGGGTGAGGGCATGCGGGGACGCAGGAGGCGGGTGCTGGGGATGCGGGGGGCAGGCTGGGATGGGGGCCGGGGTGCACTGAAGAGAAGATGGGGCGATTCGGGTGGATTGTGGGGCTGAGCGGAGGGAGGCTGGAATGGGGGAAGATGTGAGTGGGGGCACTGCGAGGGAAGGAGGATGTGGGGAGACTAGCGGGGGACAGAGGCAAAAACCCATCCCCCCCACACCCACACACTGCTCCCAGCGTGTTGTTATTGTCAGACACACCTGTGCTGGTGGGGTCTGTGTCTCATGAGTTTTGGGGTCGCCCAGGGCCCTGGTCTGATTTCTGGACAGGATTCACATCTCAGCCACACCGGAGTCACTGCTGCTTTGGGCAGGCAGGGAGTGTGGATGGGCCAATGGGATCAGCCTCTGCCTGCCTGTCCCTGGGGGCTGCTGCAGGAGTCCAGGGCAGCTCATTCTTTAGGTGATGCCACCAGAGGGCTCCTGCTGCTCCTAAGGGAGAGGGGTTTACACGGCAGTGTGGGGAAATCCCCCAAAGTGGCCCCTTTAGTTCTGCTTTTTTTCTAGCATTTGGCTCAGAGATACTGTTACTGGGAGGGTCTGAAGAGCCTGGCGGGGAACCGGGGTGTGACATGGACTGAAGCCCCTTCCTTAACCTCCCCCATCGCCCCTCTCACCCCGACAGGCTGAGGAATCACGTCCACGTTTTGCTCCAGTCTTCCAGGAGACAGGGCAGGGAAATGTCTGTGATGGAGCCAGCTCAGGTAGGGGATTTTCAGGGAGCTCCTGGGCAGGGGCAGGGAGGAGACAAGGTGTGATAAACCTGCTGATTTTCTGAGTGGGCCCATTGGTGATGGCGGAGGGGAAACGGGACATTCTCCCATTTCTCAAACAGGATACAACCCCCTTGCACAGGGCTGGGAGTGAGACCCCACTAGCCTGAGGCTGCTGTGAAATACGAAGGGAAGCTGTTGGGATTCCTGTCCCTGGCTCAGAGCTCTGCTTCCCGTATCAGCCTGTGGTTGGCAGGTGTGTGGGAAATGAGAAGACCCTGCCCTGCTCCATGTCCTGTGGGGGGACAAGGAGCTCTCACCTTCTCCCCACCCCCGAAGCCTCCTGGCTGCTCTGAGCAGGGTGGGGGTGGGATTCTGCTACTCTGTCGCTCCCAGAGCTTCCATTTTTTTATCTTTCTGTTGCCGGCACAGAGGGCCCGAGGGGGGCAACAGTGGGGTTCGTTGCCCGGTGTGTTTCGCGCCAATGAACACACCAGGGTGGAGAAGCAGATAAAGTTTATTCGAGATCTCTGAAAAGGCACTAGGAGACCAGCATGTCTCAAATCAAGCATGCAGATACAAGCAGTTTTTCCCTTTTATACCCAGGTTGTTTACTTCAGCTTAGCTTCCCCCTTCCTCCCCTCCCTCCCCCCCCCTTCCTTCCCCTGTAGCAGTTACATTAAGCAATGTTGACTGCTGTAATTGTAGCTTGTTAGTAATTTTCCCTTCTGCAAGTTATCTTGTCCTTCAGCTGGAGGCATGTAGGCCCCCTTATCTCTACCGCTTTAGACAGGTTTGAGCTGTGTTGCAACTGTTACACATCCTGCTTTTCAGCTGCTGGCATTTTAGGTCGGTTAGAGTTCAACATGGAGGAGCTTTGGTTCACTTTGGCCTAGAGCAGGGCTTCATCGACACTCGTGGTCTTCCACCCCCCCGAGTTACCTAGGGTGATGCCTAGTGACACCAACACTTCCTCCCTTGTGACTAGTGGGATTGTGGCTGGAGCAGCAGGTAATGAGTGGGGGCTTTTGGTGTTCCAGATGCCGGTGACCTTCGAGGAGGTGGCTGTGTTTTTCACCCAGGGGCAGGGGGCTCTCCTGGACCCCGCTCAGAGAGCCCTCTACAGGGATGTCATGCAGGAGAACTACAAGACAGTGACCTCGCTGGGTAAGGGATTCCTGTCCCCTCGGTTATTCGAAGTCATGGGGTCTGTGTGTCTGAATCTCGTCAGGTTCTTCCCCGGTCAGTTAGATCAGAGGCGAATGGGTTTCATAATGCACAGCTGCCGTGGGAGAGAGACTTGCATCTCCATGCCCTCTCCAGTGGGACATGGGTGTCAAAACCTAATGGACAAGCTAAACCATCTCCACCCCTCCAGCTTTCAAAGGGGCATAAATCCAGCATTGTCCTGTCTGTGTTGTTTCTCGCTGCACACACAATCCCTGTTCACCTTCCTCCTTGGGAATAGCTCCAGCCATGGGGAGGGCTCTGGGCTCTGCAGGTTTAGAAAGAGGCAGAGGTTTAAGTCCAGAGCTGTTTGTGAGTCAGCAGGGCCCCCAGAGCGCACAGATCTTGGGAACGCCTAGTGAGGGTGTAGTAATAATTCAACTCACCTCCGCAGACAACTTACTCTGCACAAGGGGGCTCAGTGACCATTTTCCCATCCTCTTGGCTTCCACGTTCCTGCAGCAGAGCGCAGGGACAGGTTCCACTCACGGAATGTCCTTTCTGACAAATACTCCACCAATGCTCCATGCACCCTGATCTGGTCTGATTTCACCCTCTGCACAGGATTCCCCCTTCCCAAACCTGAGCTGATTGCCCGGCTGGAACGAGGGGAAGAGCCGTGGGTGCCCGATCTCCAGGCCTGCAAGGAAAGAAGGCTTCCGAGATGCACCCATACAGGTGAGGATTGACACAGAAACCATCTAGGGAATGAAGGAAAAATCTGAGAATCCCAAAATATGGTGTGAGTAAGCGCCCTCAGTTCTTCCTAATCTCAGCCAGGACAGGGCTGCAGTCATCAGATATAGCTCGCGCCATTCCACCCAGCCTCTTATCTGCAGGAGTTTGCTTCCCAGCTTTCCTTCCCTGTGAGTGTTTGGGTGGGATGTGAAGGCAGAGTCCAATTGCTCAGTCTTTGTGTTGGGTTTTCCATTTGTGCTATTCCTCTTTCCCCCCAACACAATGACTCCTGTCTGGATTGTGTCTCTCCCAGCAGGTGCTGAGCGAGGGAGTGAGAATGAGGAGGGGAATCATCATGAAGAAATTCCCGGGGAAGTGGAACCACAGGGGACCTTTGTGGGAAGAGCTGAAGGGAATTTTTCCCAGTGCTTGGAGCAGGCAGAAGCCTGGGGAAGTTGGCAAAGGTCAGAGAGGCTTCTGGGAAACCACCCAGGGAAGAAAGTGGATGAATCTATTAACGGTGGGGGAAGAGAGGAGGATCCTAGAGCACAGCAGACAAATCCCAAGGAAGAGACACCCTGGCACTACCTTCAATGTGGGAAAGGATTCATTGTGAGATCACAGCTTGTGACACATCAGACAATCTATACTGGAAAGAAACTCCTTCAATGCTTGGACCGTGGGGAAAGCTTCAATAAGCTCTCAGATCTTAATAACCATGGGACAAGCCACACTGGAGAGAAACCCACTCAGCCCCTCGAGTGCGGGAAATGTTTGATTTCGAAGACACAAATAATTAGACATCAGTTAAGCCATACAGGGGAGAGACCCCATAAGTGTTTGGACTGTGGGAAAAGTTTCATACAGAGGTCACACCTTGTTCAACAT